>NW_007578142.1:0-50540 GCF_000690725.1 Stegastes partitus | reverse complement strand
GAGGAAAATCCATTTCCCCTGACTCAGTGTAGATGGTTGGTTAATCATGATTTAATTAGAAGCTGTCATAACTGAAAAAGCTTAAGGAAAACTGTTGCGATAACTTTTTATTTTTTTAAGTCCAAACATTAATTATTAGAATGAATAGTAGCTTCCTGCAGTGTCAGCATGTCTACGTATGTTGTCAAGCATTATATTGCTGCACTGAATGGCGTCCTCATCTGCCTTTAATTTCAGATCTTTACAAATATTAAAGCTGTGTGCAGTATAGATGGTGATGCATTTATGAATGCACAGAAAACATTTAAACAAGTGAAGGAAGAGTAAACGAGATGTGTCTGCGTTGTTGAGTATCTGGAGCACTGAGTAAATGATAACAAATCTTTCCTATTCTGTATCATACTTCATGCCTTCTGAGGTGAAGTGTCTGTTTCCAGAGTGAAAACATACATTTAGCGCAATAAGCTGACAATCCACTTCATCCTCCCATTATGCCCTCGCTGCTACATCAGCATCGTAGCTCTCTTCAAACACTCTCCGCTGATTGATCTTAATGGAGCCCACCTGCTGTGTTGTGCTGTAGCCTCGACGCGAACCCAAGAAAAGACAACAGGGGGCAAATTAAACCTGTCCTGCCTCCGTAGCATGATATTCCTCCGGTGACCCAAAGTCTACATCGTTAATAGTCAAGTCTGCAAGGTGCCGAATATGAACCCCGTGGCTTCGAAGGACGAATGAGAAGGAGAAGCGCTGATGGCCAAGAGACAGAAGTGATCCATAACGTTGAAGTATCTGTGCTTCATTTGTGCACCTATTTATAGACGTATTGATCGAGGCGGGTTATGCTTGATGCTGCACCACCTGAGCGCAGATAAGGCCTCTCCAGAGCTCTGCTGTAAGAAGACGGACTGACTGTGTTTGTTTTCCACACGGCATCACATGATTGAACCGTGACTGATGGTCAATCAATCACACAGGAAGCCCCCCCCCGGCCCATCGCTCTGCCCGGCCTCAAACTCCAGAGAGCAGGTTGCCCGACCAGTTTCTCAGCTGTCAGTCATTTGTCCTTACGGATCGCAGTCTAGTTACTCTTTACACTTCTGCTGGGATGTTGTTGTTTTTGTGTTCAGTCAGTCTGCTCATCTGTTGGGCCATCCGTCTGTCCAATACTGCTTAGCTGAATGACATGTCATTAAATTTTGTTGTTTTGTTGTTATCCAGACCTTCCTCCTCTTGAGTAGCAAATTCTTATACACAACATATCTCACAAGTAATGGTTGTTATGCTGTGATTTTCCTTTACATTATCCTTGAGGCTAACATGAGCACTACTCCTTGAACGCTCCTCAAGCTTTTTCCCTCTAATACTTTTTTCCATTTTCATTTTAAAAAAATTGTGTATGACTGGCATGTGGTATGTTTTTGCGGTCTGCAGTTGAAATCATAGGCAGAGCAGTGGCTAAAACTGAGAATGCAAGGTTCTATTAAACACTTGTGGTCAATTTAGGGTGGTTAAAAACACTGTAAAAAAAAAAAGTATTTGAGCTGCAGTAGTATTTCATATAAATCTAATTTGTTTTTGTGCTTGATTGTATCAGCTTGAAATTACACTTCTTATTTAGTTAAACTGGTATTCTAGTGCAAAAATTAGGTTTGGCATCTGTGTTTCTTTCAATGTTTCTGCTACAACCTCAACGGTCGTTTTCTTCCCGTTGTAGCTTTAGACTCAAGTGTGAACGTTTGTGAAGCTGTTTTAAAAAAAAAAAAAAAAAGCTTTTTGGTTCTGAGGAATGCGTACTTTATACATAGATGTTACCAAGAAAAGGGAAGGATGTGATTAAGTTAATTTTAGGAAATGACACCTTTACAGATCACTGTGGCTAACTTATTCCCCATTTTTCCAGTTCTTGTGCTAAGCTAAGCTAAGCTAACTGGTTGCTCGCCCTTCTCATCAGAATCTTGCAAAAAGAATATTCCCCAAAACTTTAAGCATAGTTAGTTTGATTTTTTTCAAGAACAGAATTTTTCAAATCTGTAAGATGATACAATCATAATGCAGCACTAATACAGATTTATCATCAAGGCACATTTTCTTCATTCTATACAGTGATGAAAGCATTTGTTTTGAAATTCATAGCTGTCACTTTGTAATATTTGTACTCATCCAGTTGAGTGTGTGACTCCTGTGTATGGCTGTGTTGTTGTGTGCGCGTGTTTGCGTGCGTGTAGCCGTGCGTGTAGCCGTGCATATAAACCCAGCAAAGACAAAGAATGATGAGCCTTAAAGATTATCCCCAGCCGGAACGCAATCCTCTTTGGAGGTGCTGAGCAGTGGGGTCGTATCTGAGTCTGGGCGCTGTCTAGACGATCCGTGTGGAGGAACGTGTTGTACCAAAGCCCAGCAGCTGTACACGCTGGCGCAAGAAGCCGCAGATGGATCGCACGCCGTCATGTGTGGAGCCCCCCCCCTCCAGTCACAAAGACGCACAAGACAGAAACACATACGTCGAGTTCTATCTGGTTTCCCAAAAATGTGTCCCTGGGTCATCCTCCTTCAGTCACAGGCTCTTAGATCGCTGTGGCTCCTGCATCTTTTCCACTCCTCAGACTCTGCCAACCTGGCTGAGGCAGCAGAGCGAGGACCCATAGTACTCGCTGTGCTCTGGAATGTGGTAACCTAGCAACGGGGCTGGAGAGGCAAGATCAGTGCGTCGGGTCGGTGATGGGCGACTGTGCCTCGTCTGCTCAGAGGTAAATCCTGCCTCTGAAGGGCGCGTGCGATGCCACCCTCAGCTGTTTTTCATTCACTTTATAGTGCATGTTTTGATAAATATATATATTTTGCTTCTACACAGTTGTTGATTTTGTGGCAGCAGATTAAAACGATCCCTGTCACCACCATCGATGCGAAAAGGAACAGTTTTCCGTTTTTATTTTGTGGGATTTTTTTTTTTTTTTAAAGAGTGAAATCGTTGGGAGGGGAGGGAATTTAACCCAAAACTTAAGAGTCCAAGCCAGCAAAATCAAGAGGGAAGGACTGGTGAGGCGTCCCGCTGGATTAACCCTCTGAAGTCCAAGCAGTTTTTACTTTTGTTTGCTCCCGTCACATTTTTTTTTTAGTCACTGTGGCCTCATTTTTCACTGCAACATAAAGTCGTGCATCTCTATGGAAACAGCAGAGTGACTCAGTAATGCTGATGTTGTTGAACCTGTTCTAAAAAATTTGAAATGAATCAGAAATGAAGCACAACAAATGCTACAGCCATTTAAATTATAGGAGTACTTTTCATGAACTGAAAGTGGCAACCGTGTGTGTTCGTTCTGTTCATGCAGTTGCATACGGTGCAATAAAATGTGTATAATGCACTTGACTGCTGCTTTTGCACTTGTGGTTGGATGCTAAGCTGCATGTTGTTGTTTTAATACGTGTACTCTGAGCAATGACAATAAAGTTCAGTCTTATCAGAGTTAATCCAATCATAGCTGAAAAGCTTCAGAAGCGTTTCAGAAAGCAGATACGGGAATTAAAATATAAATATATATATATTGCAGAACTTCATTTCAGGATTTTTCCTGCATAGAAGAATTTCTGGTGCATCCCAAAGAGGTTTTAGCCAGCACCTATGAGAAATGCCAAAATGATAAGTATTGGGAATAAAAATGTTGTAAACCAGTTCAAGCTTAAGAATCCTGTAATCCGTTGACTAAACGGTTTTATACAATGTAATTGGACAAAACTCTATTGTCATGGGATTAAAACAGCGTCTGTGGCTGCAGATATTGATACAATTTGATGATCACATGTTTTGCTCCCTGTCCTGACTGCAGGAAGGTGTGGATCTGTGCCTTGTATGATGTCAAGCTCTTTTATCCTGTGTATAGGCTATGAAGAATGCATGTGGCTGCTGGGTAATAAAACATGCATCTGCTACGAGGGGAAGGGCATCGTAGCTTAATATGTGCTTGGCAGTGTAGTACAAAGTAAGCTCGGTGTTTTTCTTGCTGTTAGAGGCTTTATGGAAAAAAGGGGAGCAGCGAAGATGACAAGCAACATGAGCCAGAGTCAAACCCATGTTTTGTTGTTTGACTCCAGGTCGGCCTAGTCATAGAAATGAAGCTGCGAGGCTGAAATGCAGAGAGTCGAGGCAGGACACAGAGGCCGACTCGGCCTATTTATAGAATGAATGGGCGACTCGGCATAAGACACTTCATCAGCAAAACTGCCTTCCTCCGAATGGAAGAACTGAGTGGCTTTTTTTCAGCATTTTAAGGCTTAGCCATAGTATTACACATCTCTCCTCCAACATTGTTCTCAGTGAGGTGAATGGAAACTTACCAAGGTATCGCTTGAAGCTTTTAACCACATCCTGCAAGCAGTCGTGTAGTGATGATACTGAGATCGCTGTCAGAGCACGTTAGCTCTCTGCTGGAGCTTCAGCACGGTGTTGCACCTTGTTCACATCTGCACATTTACAGGAAGGTGCATCAGCCACAAGTTAAAGTGCACAACGTTGTTGTTTTTGTCAGTTCTGACCTTTTATTTGTTTTTCTCATGTTAAGTTGTTTCCTTTTGACATTGTAGCTGCAAAATACGGGCATTGGTCGACAGGTCTTCTATTCATGTATGTAAATATGCTGTTTTGTGTTGCTTGCAGTGCTACACGTACATGTACACAGATCAGCCAGAGCATGAGGACCACTGACAGAATTAATCAATGTTAAAACAACTTTGATTATTTATGGTTTTGTTTTTTTTTTTTTTGCTCAAGATCTGATCCGAGCCGTTTTATGTTTCTACCATTTTCTTAGACAATACACATCGGTAGTATTTCACATTACTTTAATGCCTATTACTGTTTAATACTGTCATGACAAGAGGAGGCAGGGACATCTCGACTGCCAATCAGAGAGCATGATGGGAGTCTAGCTAGTAAAGGAAAACCGTGATCGAGGGTTGTATGAGGCTTGTTAACATCAGGCCAAGGAACAACTGTTAAATGAGGCTTGGATAAAGGAGAACAGGGATCCTATGACTTAGTAGAACATCTGATAGACATTTTTGTTGCATTTTTTTAATATTTCTGCGTGACAATGGATCAGGCATAAGGCTGTGCAGGTATTGGTCACTTCAGAATTGATAAGCTTTTAACAATGGAGCTTATCAAGGTCTGGGAAGACAGTGAGTTAACCATCGGTTCTTGTAGTCCTCATGTTGAGTGCAGGAAAGATGGATCCGTGCGACTTTGACAAGGGCGAAACCATGGCTAGGTGAGTGCGTCGAAGCACCGCCTAAACAGCCTATAAGGTGCTTGTGATCAGCAGTGATGAGCACCTACTAACAGTGATGCGAGGAGCCGCAGACCGTTAAATGGCGACTGGGTGTTGGGGGATGTGTTGGAACAAGTTCAATGTGTGGCACCTCCAACTCATCTCAGAGGATTTGCTGTTAACACCTTGGTGCCAGATACCACAGGGAGCCTTCAGAGGTCTTGCTGTCTCTATGAATCTGCAGGTTGAAGCTGTCTTGGCACCAGGCAAAGGAGTAACAGCGCATCAGGCAGCGCTGCTCATAATGTTTTGGCTCATCAGTGAATAAGCGACCGAGATGTCCAAGTGAAAGCATGTGCCTGGATACACTCATCATTGTCTGCACAGCCTCCTTTCTAATAATTGCATTTGAATAGAAATGTGACCTTGACACCACTGGTATTTGTCTTGTTGCCCTGAATGTTGAGGACCTGAGGAAATTGCAGCATTGCACCATAACAATGCTTTATTTCCTCCTGTTTCCTGCGGAACATGCAGTCAGCATTGCGGCAGCCTCAGGAGATGCTCGGTAACGTGAGGATGTCTTGACAGTCGAGCTTTCCTGTACATTTCACTCATCATAATGAGCTGGAAGGGACACTTGAAGTGTTGATGATCTGCAGGCTCGGTGCAGTCATTTCACTTTCTCTGGTTCACTGCGTAGGACACTTATCATCTCTTGATTCACATAGGAATAGATTTATCTGTACCTGACATTTCGGTTTTAAAGTTTTCTGTCTCACAGTCAGGTGATAGTGTTGCACTTTGGGAGATTTTTTTGTATTGTAAAAAGAGGATTTTTTTAAAAAGTCCTTTGGGTGTTATGTGAGCAACAGTTCCAAATGAGGCCACTGCTGCAGAATTGATAAAGGACTTTACAAACTGAGAGCACTGACTTAGTTTATTTTGTTTGTTTATTTGGTCCATGGTAGGTTATGAATGGTGTTTTCTCTCATGGGTCTGCTTTTCTGTTCTGTATCTGTTCTGAGGGTGGCACTGAGTATCTGTTAAGTCACTGTTGAGCCATGTGAGTGAGTAAATAATGATATCTGCTTTGTACTAACAGTGTACGCAAAGGTTTGGGCACCACTGAGCAAATGACATTCAGTCAAAAAAGTAAATACAACCCCCTCCAGAAACACACGTGGTAAAGACCCCATGTTATGCACAGTTACAGGTTCATAATTTTATATTAGGAGTTGAATATAAGCTTACATAGTTCAATGTTCAAAAAACACACCATCATTCTCGTACTGTACATTACTGAAGCACCTCTCCTCACCCTCCTTGTTTTAGCGCCTGTCAGATTTTCAGAGTGCAAGCCTTTATCACTGTAACTTTAAGAAAGGTTTGTTTTTTATCTCTGACAGGATGTTAGCCCTCTGACATAAATAAATTGCTTGATTTGCCACGTTTCCGCTCAGTTGTCACCTTTGACAGGTGCCGTTTTTCAACTTTTATCTCGGTAACTTTAGGAAAGGTCTGTGTTCTTGTGTTTCTGACACGGTGTTGGGGTCGTAACACTCGCTATGGCAACTTCAATTTATTATCCAATAGATTTGAAACCCTGTTCAAACCAACTGCGCAATGACAATTGTACACCTGGTTGCGAGTGAATATATCTGCCACTTGTCTTTGTCCACTTTAATTTGAATGAAGACACAGTAGTGTTGAAATATCTGTTGGTGTAAATTAACTGAGGTCCTCCAGTCCCCTTTTGTGCTCTGGAAGCTGCTCATTCTTTGTTAGGGGGCCAAACCAACTGCTCAACAGGCTTTATGCAAATATAGTAACGTAGATAAAGCCTGTACTTCAACAGTCTTTGTACTTTTGCAGATCTTTTACGTGCACAGACAGCAGCTCTATGGCACACTGAAGGAAAAGGGGAAATCCCAGAAACTGTAATACAGGCTCTTTATTGCACTGTTGCTCTTTTAAATTAACTGTAAAAACATAGAAGAAGGAGGGAGTGTAATTGTGGCATGTGCAGAAAGTTTGGACATAAATTTATGTGCAGCAATCCTCACTTTTTGTAGCTCGTCTGTTTCTTGCACGGGCTGTATTTCCTTCTTCTGCTGAGCATTTGTCAAAGTATTCCCTATATCCCACCTTTATTGGTCGCCATGTTCATTACAAACAGAATTTAATTTTACATTTATTCTGCATTATTTTTTTTACTTTATTGACCTAGTTAGACAAAATGATGAGAATCAAAATCACACATTGGCATTTTAAAATGTTAAAAGCCAATTAGCCTGCTTAAAAAAAACAACATGCAGTTACCATTCTCTGCAAACAGGAAGGACAAATGGGAAACCTCCCCCCCCAGTGAGACAAATGTCTGCTGCAGACAAATATGCACCTGGAAATGTCAAGATATCCCTCTAAGGGTGTTTATAAAGTGACTCTGAAGGTGTCTCCTCTGTTCTGTGCTCTTAGGCTGCTGCAGTCCTGATCCAAACCCCAGTAACGCTGGCAGCCTGATCGCTGGCTGACAACCTGACACAGCAGCTCAGTGGGTGAAGTGAATGACGAGCTGTAACATGCTTATTTACTCAATAGCCTAAAATGTGCATCAATATTTGTATCCAGTTATCCCAGGGTGTCTGTCACAGCATTTACTGTAAAGGATTAAATCATACAGTATACGACCAAAATTGAAGCGGTATTTATTAAAGGTGAGGCTTCTTGTCTAATTCGACGGAAATGGAGCGCTTGAATGAAATTGAAAGATAATTGGCGGTTTCCTCCGAGCGAGCCGATGAATATTTCAATGAGGAGAGCGGAGGCAGCATCTTGTGTTGGTGTTTATTCATCCAGAGCCCAGGGGAAGGAAAGAGTGCGGGGGCTGCCAGGTCAAGTCCTGGACACAGCTGCATTATTAACAGAAGGTCAGCTTTCAGCACACGTCTGCAGGGCGCACATCAAGCAGCTCACTCAGTTTTTTGTGCCTTTGGCCGACATGTTGAGTTTGTAGGCCGTTTAATGAAGGTTCACAAGCCTGCTCTTCTAGCTTCTACGCTCTTTTTTTTTTTTTTTTTCCCCCTTCCAATAAAACAGAATCAGACCACAACACATAGCACACAGGGCATCTGGAACAAGTTTTATTACTGCACCATAAAAACACATATAAGATACAGTATATTGGATGAGAGCCTGTATATGTTGACATAAATAACTTAGAGGGCTGCAGCAAAAGAAGCTAATCACACTTTGATAAATAGATTATTTTTAAAATGTTAATATTCTTAAATCACTCTACAGTGGATTAACCAATACTCGATTGCTTGGTGCACATACCACTAATGCCATCAGCCGTCTCTTTCCCCACGTTTTTTGTTTGTATCCACGATCACTGACTGTTGAAGAAAAATACATAAAAATGGAAAAGGCATTGAGTTCTTTACATTCAAGCTCTCATAAAATCAAGGGCACAAATAAAGCAGCAGCAAATTGACTTTTATTATTGTTTGTTAGCTGAATTAAAGAAATGAACCATTGGTTCTTGTCTGCTAAACATGCATTCAAGTTTCTCGCTATATAGTGAGTGGACTGTCTTTTTCTCCTGTTCACAATGGCTAATAGTGTCATGAGTCTGTCTGTACGTAAACAACAACCTCCTGTAGTGTTAGCTGACTGTGCAGCCTTGTACATTCTAACCAGACAGCAGCTGAGTGTAGCGAACGGATACCATTGAACAGAACTCTAACAGCAGACTTGCACATGCTTTTGTACATACTTCCATTGGGGAGGATGGAAAGACGTGTATTAGAAAGCATGAGGTGGTATGAAACCATCACAAAGACAAATCAGTGTGCGTCCGATTAACGAGAACAGGACAGAAGATTAGAATACAGTACAAACATAGTAGGGTCTGGCACTGGGATGATGGCAGCAGATCCTTCATCAGGTTGCGGAGTTGAGAAACTGATTTAACACCCCGGGCTCCTTTTTGTGTTCCTCGAGTTGATCCTGAGCAGTTTTTGTGGTTGTGCTTTGTGCATTGTCCTGCTGGATGAGGTCGCTGCCATTGCCATGGTGGGTGTACATCATCTCCAACAGACCGCTGACAGTCACCACTGCTGACCTGGAACACCTCAAACCCAGTCATCTGGACAGCCTCATTTTGTCCTTGTCAAAGTGTTAGCTTGCATCCAACACAGTGACTACAGAAGCTGGATGTTAACTTAGCATCTGGTATATCTCAGACATCCACTTCATCTATGATTGGTCATCAGTGTTACAGTTGTGTCTCGGTGCAAAAATTACCATACCATACGTTTAATTTGTACGATTTTAGAATTTCTTAAAAGTTATCACACTTTTTTTTTTTCTTTCCATCTTGATCCAAGTCATTTAATATTTCAGTATCTGCCAATAGTGACCAGAGAAAGTGGACACATCCATGTTTGCAAGTGGAGAGCTTTATGGGAGTTTAACTGGTAAACAAGTACCATGACAAAGACTTTTATGAAACTTTGACCTCAGAACAGCAAAAGAATGTTCAGTTAAGCTTTGATAAACTACACCCCAGTTTAATATTTTACCACCATCTTCAAGTTTTTCCCTGCTAACAAATGTAAACAAAGAAAAGGGTACAGTTTTTTGCCGATCCTGATCAGGTCAAAGCCCCTGTAATTAGGCCCAACGTTAGCATCCGGCTCGGGACATAACTACTTATTTGACTCGTGTCAGATCTCATGTCACAGAACTGCAGTGTGTCGTGAAAAAGGAAAAAGCTAGCGCAGGTAGTAACATATAAACTATCTGAGTTACATTTGAAGATAATAAACTCAATGAATCTGCAGGTATATGCTTTTCACAGTGTCGTTTGGCCTAATTGTCCGATATGATCTCCGGGCAATCTTGCCTCAAACACCAAACTTTCAATTAATCCTTCATCAAAATTTCCTGTTTTTCAACTGATTATTTCGCCCCCGTAGCTTTCACTCCGTCAGTTTTACCAGGAAAAAGGATGGCTGGCTAACTGCCGTGCTAATCCCCGACTAGAGGAGAATAATCTTTCGTCTAACAACTCTGTCTCCACCTTGGAGGATCATGAGGTGGTTCCTGTCATCCTCCCGGCTCCTCATCCCACCAGTGTTGCTGCTGCTGCTGCTGACACTGAGCCGCCCTGACACAATGGTGTCACGGCTGACCCCGCCCAGCTGGAGTTTGACTGACGGGAGCAGGGAGGGCAGAGGCTAGTGCCCTTCTACGCAATATGGAGAGAGGAATATGAGAGAGGGAGGAGAGGATCATGGGAGCAGACATGGTTGAGGCTCGTGTTGTTGTGATCCGGGCTCAGCCAGCAGGAAGAGATGTAGACAAGCATGTGGCCTCTTCGCTTCCCCCAGCGGAACCACAGACGAGCCGGGCGGCAGGAGGAAGGGTTGTTCCAGCTTTGACAGCTCGCAGCTCATAATCCTAACCGGAGAGGAGATGCTGCAGACTGAAATGAACCATAAACATGAGCATAGAAGAAAATAAAGTAGGCGATACATTAATACTCAAACTCGACTGCCGTCTCATCCTCTTTGTGCTTTACGGCTGTTTGCAGGCTGAGGCACAAAAACTCCTGGAAGAAAATGGTGAAAGTCTGGCAGCGAGGGTGCCAGAAAAAATCTGTTGGACTGCTATAACTTTCAAAAACTCAAAAACTGGGCCGCCGCTATAACTCAACTGGTTGAGCTGGTGACCCGTGTACAGGGGCCGTAGTCCCTGATGCAGCGGCCATGGGTTCGAATCCCGCTCATGGTCCTTTGCTGCAATTCCTTCCCCCATTCTTCTCCCCCACTATCCTGTCTCTGTCTCGACTGTCCTGTAGAATAACGGCAAAAAGGCCAAAAAATAACTTTAAAAAAAATAAATAAAAGAGAGATGTTTAAAAAAAGAAAAAAAAAAAGAGATGTTTAAAAAAAATAAAAAAAAAAGCAAAAATATTTCATATCTGTACAGTAAAACAGGGATTTCATGGTAACACATTTTAAGGAATAAATCTGTAAAACCAGACTTTAGATGTAGACAGTATGGACAGTTGTGGCCTGTTTTCTTTAGTCAGCATGTAAATGAAAAGCGTTTTTTTTGTTATTTTCACTAGTTATTAACTTTAATTTAACAAAACAAGAAAACTCTGTAAAATATCAGTTAACAAATAAAATACATAATTGTTCTTTAAAATAATGGAAAATATTGGTAAAATATTAAGATGTTTTTGCTTATTAAATGCAGCAAGAAATAGTGTTAATTTAAATTGGAAAATTAAAAAAACGAAACTAAAGACTTACAGTTTGTAAAAATACACATATTCAATGTTGACACTATTGATTGATTTTGTTGTTTACTAGTAAACGAAGCATTTTAATTCTGCAGTTTTTGTAGTTTTTTTTTCCGTAATAAAACAGAACTGGGAAAATCTGTTAAATAGCTGTGAACTGTTGAAGAAATTACTGTGAAGAATCTTTTTTTGCAGCACCCAGAGGTCTTTGTTATCTGCAGGTTGGGAGGTGACCTCTACACATTGAGGAGCTCATACTGAGAAAATCAAAGCAGGATAGAGTCTATTATTTTTAATGAAGGGCACTGGAGCACCCTCAGGCAGACGTCCTGCAGGGACACGTGCTGTAAAAAAAAAAAAAACTGTGAAAACAAGATCATCAATCCCAGATCCTCTGCTTTCCGGACTCTGCTCCACCCATCCTCTTCAAAATGAACTGACACCAAACCGCGGAGGAGCTGAACTGTAACAAATGAAATGTTTTTTAAACTGTTGTTAACTGTAATTTTTAAAAGCAATTTACTGTTTGTTTGTTTTTTACACAAAACAATATAAATTTGCATGTTGTCTGCAGAAAAACCATCAAAAACCATAAATAATGTCCACATCAAAAAATCTTTAGTTTGATGAATGCTATATAAATAATATACCAAATAATAACATTGTTATTTAATATTATATTTGCTGTTATAGGAAAGAAAAATCATAAATAATAAGGAATGAAAAATGGTTTTAAAAATGTGAAACTGTTACTTCACAGATTTTTCTTGTTTTGTTAAATTCCAGATAATATTTAGTAGATTTACAGAAAAAAGCATTAATTTAAAAATTACCGGGTAAAAAAAAAAACGACCAAAACAGTTTTTCCAAATAGCAATTCATTTTAAAACAACAATTAACCATAAAATACATTGTTTTTTGTATCAGTAAAGTTAAATTTTTTCAACAGATATTTGTTTTTTTGTTGTTGTTTGTTTTTGTTTTTGAATGTTGCAGTATTCAACTATTTTGTAACATATTTTTTTCAGGCACCCGTGCAGCCAGATTTTCACAGTTTGTTTTTATTTGTTTTTAGTACATTTCTTTATTTTTTTCCAATTTGTTTTGCAGTTTATTCTTCGAATTACAGAAACGCTAACAGGAGGCCACACTGGAGAGCTGAACGGTTTAACTGGGAAGTGCTAGTAGCAGTTACTCATGTGTGGCGAAAATATGTTTTTATATTCTCTCTTCCTCCGTTATTAACTTTGTCCCAAGGTCATAAAACGTTTCCTATGGTTGTAAGGGAGCTGTTCGGTTTTCAGGCCAAGCTAATAATAGCCCTGCCCAAGTTTTCCTGTACAATCCCGACCGGCTGAGGTGTCTCTGGTCAGCTGTGTGTGTTTTTCCTTTGCTTGCCTGCTTCCCTGGAAAAAAAAAAAGGGGAGGCTGCTCTGTCTCATTATGTTTAGGCCGGCCAGGCGGAGGCTGCCCTGGAGGCAGCAGGAGTATTTGGGGGAGGCGGGGATCACAGCTGCTGCAGCAGTGGTGTTGTGTCGGCAGCGTTTCTTCAGTGATGTGCCAGGTGACCTCGGCGACCCTACGGCATGAAGCCAAACCCGCCTGAACAAGGGCTGCCCTCACAACGTCTGAGCCAGACAGTGGTCTAGGAGAGTTATCCTCCTGTTTCACATCTAAAAATATTCAAACAGCTGTATGTGTTGTGACATGCACAGTGATATGCTTTGTATGAGCATCTTTATCCAGTATTATATGATTGAAGTCCATCCATCCATCTTCTCCCGCTTATCCGGAGTCTTTTTTTTTTTTTTTTTTTTTAAATTTACAGAATACAAAAGTGTTCATTATTAAATCAGAAAAACTACTCCTCTGTCTGTATGGACAGCACTAACTGTGCCACATTTACATAGAACAAAATTGACTCGTGCAGGTATTCATTTTCTTCTTCCTGTATGTACGGTATGTTTGATGCAAATTATGACCCAGTGCCATTTACGTCTTTTAAATCTGTTTTGTCAGGCATACTAAAAAAGTTGTTCAGTGTGCTGTTGAGGACATTTCCAGCTGGAGGAAGCCAAGAGTTAGCACAATTTGGTGTAGCAGGAGCTCCGGAAACGAAAACAGATAATTGAGGAGATCATAATTATGTCCGTTTATTTATAGAGCACATTCAAAACACTGACAAAAAATGCTTTTTAAAGATGTGTAATTAGAGCAGAGAAAATAGACATATAAGCACATATTAATGTGGATGATGCCTCATGTTATGGGTACACTCAAATTCTGAATAATTTTTCAAACAAACAATGTCATTTGTTACTAATTATAGGAAATTATTTTTAAAAAATGCATTGAAACACACACACCTATCTTCTGTCCGGTTTCTATTCTATCAAGCTTTCTAATGTAGCACTCCATATCTGCAGCTTGCAGTGATAATTGTGGCTCATTTGCAATTCGATGTCTTGTTTTTGAAACAATGAGGGTTTCATTTGAGACAGAAGCAGGCTTCTCATTTCGAACCCGCTGAACCCTGAGAAGTTTCGGGACATTTTTCATCACTGTGGGCCAATTTTTCACTGCAATATAAACACCTCTATGGAAACAGCAGGGCTACGGCTAGAAGTAAAGAGAATTTAGAAATGTCTTTTGTGCAGTAAGACACTATTATAAGGACATAAATCGTATCACAAAGGAAAAAATGGTTAAATATTGGGGGAAATCGGAGCTGCACATCTAGATTTGACTAGTCCTGTTTAATGTTAACAACCTCGACAAACTAAGCATTCTTCACTTCTCTGCTTTTCAGGTATATAAAAATAAATACATCCTCCAACAACCTACTCCTCTGCATACCATTCTGGACCCATGCTGCATTTATTTTATTGATCAAGCAGGTTTTATTTTCCTCTCAGTCTCTTTCGTCGTCCATTCTCCGCTCTGTGTAAACACTAGTCTATAGTAAGCTCAGCCTGCATGCAGTTTACCCAAAAAGTCACAGAATTTTTCTCATGTGACTGTTGGTCATAGCTGAGTCAGCCGTGGCGTCTCTGCTGCCTGACAAGTGTAGAATTTTGGGGGGGTTTTTCCACAGCATCTGGTTAGCGTAAACAGTTCATTTTTGGCGAATTTCTGAATGACTCAGGAAGAACAACCTCATTTTGGTGATGTATGACAATTGTAAGTACAGATTTGGTCACACGTGACGCATTCAAGGGTAGTTGGAAAGTTGAAACAATGCAGTCTCTTGCTTTGGCATTTTGCAGATTTAGGTGTTGGGGGTTAGACGGTGGCAGGTTTTGGTTTGTTTGAAACGTTGGACCAGTGAGCTTGTTGTTCAGTCAGTGGCTGTGTTGCTTGTGATGGTGGCTTTGTTCTTACATATCCTGTTGCTCCACATGTTATTGTAGCTGATGAACTATTTGGCCTTGAAAATGACGCTTCATCAGTGATGTCAATAAGTACATCTACTTAAATGCTGCACTGAAATACTTGTGCTTTACTTCTCTGCTACTTTATACTTCCACTACATTGATAGTTACAAGTATTTTTTTTATTCCTCTACAGTTATTTGATAACTTTAATCACTAGTTACTTTGCATATTTCGCATTAAAAAAACAAAATGTAAACAGCCAATAAAATACAATGTGCTGTTGTTGGAAGAGGGCTGCAAGGTGGATCGGTGGTTAGCGCCGTTGCCTCGCAGCAAGAAGGTCGCTGGTTTGCATCCCAGTGAGAACACCCGGGATCTTTCTGCGTGGAGTTTGCATGTTCTCCCCATGCAGCGTGGGTTCTCTCCGGGTTCTCCGGCTTCCTCCCACAAGGTCAAAAAAACATGTTGAGGTTAATTGGTGATTCTAAATTGTCCGTAGGTGTGAATGTGAGTGTGCTTGGTTGTCTGTCTCTAAGTGTAGCCCTGAGTCAGCTGGGATAGACTCCAGCCCCCCTGCAACCCTAGTGAGGATTGAGCAGTGTATGGATAATGGATGGATGGATGTTGTTGGAAGTCCTGCAGTGTTGCCTTAATGACAGATATATTTTGATGCTAGTGCTTTCCTACTTTTGTAAAATTGGAATCCAGAACATTTACTTCTAACAGAGCATTTGTACACTTTCCCTGTACAGTACCAGCTCCAAGTACTTCCTCCACCAGTCAAGGTAACCAGTGAACCAGACTAGCTTCGATTCTGATTTATCCCCATCTTTCTCCCACATACTGTCTCCTCATCATCAGTGATTAATGATGGAGCTCCACAGCGAGCCGGAGTCGTGATGAGAGGTGAGGCGGTAGAGAGTGAAGTTCAGCCGAGTGACTGGACGCTGAGGCTCAGATATTGCGGTTGAATTGATGGGTCAACTGCAGCACCCCGACTTTCCATCAGGGAGCTGCTGACATGTTTGTCATATATATGATGCATTCAGGAACTTGCAGCTGTGGTGCCAATTCAGTAGGTTGCGGGCTGCATGCCTGCACTCTTATAGCTTGTGAGCATATGAATAAATAACGGAGGAGGCGATGGAGAGAAGATGCACTTGTGTGTCCTTCCACACTATAAAAAATAATCCTGCAAAGAAACAGTGAACATCTGACAACAAACGTGCAAGAAATAATAGAGAATAAAAAAATGTTCATTACTATAGCAGTGAAAATATCTGTAGAATCATGATGTTTTTAACAGTATTTAAATATAGTAAAACCATATTGTACAACACAGTGTAAAAGAACAAATTACCACTCTAACATACAGTTTTGTTTTGTTTTTTTGTTTTTTTTTAAAACCATTTTCTTACCATTTCCTTTTTTAAACCTAATATAATATAGGTTTACATATACATGTTTGTCTTTCAAATAATAAGATACCTGATTTATTACCCTGAAACTGATATTTTACAGTTTTGACCTATTCTTTAGTCAATGTTTGAATTTTACTTGCTACAAAGATGTTAAAAAAGTTCTTTTAAGTTTTTTTAAGCTTTAATATACATAATTTTCCTTTAAATAACAGCAACTATCTGTATAACAATCATATTTTTGGTTGATTTAATACAGTAAAACAATGTAATTTTATTGGAACACACTGTCAAAGAATTAATTGCCAATTATAAAATTACAGATTTTAATTCTGATCAAAAAAAAGTTTGGTTTGTTTTTTACAGTCAACATTTAAATTAAAACTTTTTAGAGATTTTACCATTTTTAAATTGTAATACAAATCATCTTTCTTTCAAATAAAAGGAAATGGGTAGATGAATTATATTTTTTTCTGATTTAATTTGAGGAAACTTGCAATTTTATAGTCATACACTATGAAAGAATGAATCAGTTTTTTTGTGTACGTTATTTACAGTTTTGGCCACTTTTTTTTTTTTACAGTTAATGTGTGAATTCTTTTTTTTTTCCTGTGGTTTTGCTAGTTCCTATCTGTAATTCAACAAAACAGGGAAAATCTTTCAAAAAACTGTAAATTCTTTTTAAAACCACTTATAAAGCATTTTTTACAGTGCATTTGTCTGCATGTTTATGTGTGAGCGGCTAACCTTGACTGGCACAGGCTTCCTCCTCCTCCTCCTCCTCCTCCGTCGTGGCGATGCTGCCTTGACATCGGCGGGGCGGCCTGCTGGGAGAGCGGTGACGAGGTTTTCCCCCGGCAGCGAGTCGGTCGCAGCGTGAGACACCCGGAGTCCATCATTAGCCTGCTCTCTTTGTCAGACGCTTCTGTTCCGTCGCCCGCCGCCTTCCCTTCCACCTCCTGTCGACTCTCTCCTTCACTTCTTACGCTCCCCCTCTCGACCGGCCGCCGTTCTTCCTCCTCTGCTTTGCGCCTGCCTGTATTTGCCTCTGTAATCATTTTCTACCTCATTATCCCTTCATGCAGACCTCCCTCTCTCTCTCTTACTGTGTCTGCCTGTCTATTTTGGTGTTCACCCTTTACCTCCTCATGAAGGACGCGGCATGAGGACGGTGTAAAGTGAATAATTACTTCTGGACGTGCGAGGTGAGGAACGGCAGGTTCGGTTGTATTATCAGTGGTCATATTGGGCGTAGAAATAGGTGGCGGCGGGAGCTTTGTGTTGTGACATTCGGAACACTGGTGGGTTCTGCCTCACAGCTGTCATGATAGCCTCCTCCTCCATTTTGGACTCTGGTTCTCTCTGTTCTCTCAAAGGTCAGCATTGTCAAGACGGTGCAACGGTTCGTCAACAGCATGAATCTGCAAATTTACTTGGCAGCGGGCTGCAGTTCTATTCGTGTACGTCACACGCTTTAATGCACGTCAGCCCAAAGTGGTGTTTTTGTGATAATGGACAGAGGGCAGACAAATTAACGCTCATGGAAAAGCACTTTGATGTGACTTTTCAAATCAACACGAGACAAATTATCTGTGAACTTCAGGGAAAAACAAACAGCGAAGCTTTAAAGCTGCTCCCAGCAGCGTTTAATATAAACTCTGGGTCAAGTCACTGTGTGGAAGGTGAAAGAGGTAGCTTGTACACAAACCCACAGAGAATCCTGCAGCTTTCTTCAACTTTACTTTTACTTTGATCACTTTCAGCTTACTGTTTTGTTTTGGCAGCCTACAGCTTTATGCAGGCAGCTCAGATAAACCTGCTCTACACACTAAACAACAGAAAGACAGAATCAGCAACTAGCTGGTGAACAAAGTTTTAGGAGTTGGTGGAGACTAAAATGGAGCAAAAAAAAAAAAGAGTGACTGGTGACTAGAAACATGATTTGTAAATGTCATAGTCTGTAGAGAAGTTGGACAAACCCTCATAAAGGCATCTGTAGGTTGACTAAGCAGCGACTATGTCAGCTCCTGACTCCTTACAACACCTGGCTAATCCCAAAATGAGCACAGAGGTGGAGCTGAAGCATTACATTCAAACATCTCTGATCCATTGACAGATCTATGATGACGCCCATGACACTATTTATGCACAGCTAGCCTTAATACAATATTAGCCGGTAAGTTATATAAAAATTTACCTCCTGCACAGTTGCCATAAATAGGAAGAATAGCTGAAGAGATCCAAACATTTTCTGTACTCATCTGCAAACATATTTATTTTTGCTGTAAGGTTGAACATTTTAACATGCAGGTCTATACAGATTAACTCACTCTTAAAGCCCACCTCAAGTGCCCATTCGAGGAACTACAGTTTTGTCACTGTGCTGCTTTTTTTTTATTATCAGAGGCTGCTTCTTGGTAAATATGCAACCACTGACTGAAAGACTGCATCATATCAACTCCAAAAGGTGATGATCTGTCAGTTTTGTGTTTACAACTTGTTACTGCTGTTCCTACATAACCTATACATCTGTTGTTTGGGTTAAAGGGAAACCGTTTTACTATTTTTACTATATGAGCTCTTATTATGTCAGATATGTACATAATACACAGCTTTTTTGGCTAGCTTTAAAGTCACTCATGTGGATCTGTTGCGCATACACAGTCTATAATGTCGGTGGTTGACAAATATGTTGTTTGCCTTGCTTATATGCTGCTCTTTTTGCTTTATTATTCTCTCTATGTATGGTCTGTTGTCGTACCGGTGTCAGTCTTCCCTCTGTTCTCCTGACTGTGTCCACGGTCCTTATTTTCTGCTCTCAGTTGAACTTCGACCTCCATGACATGCCTTCAAAGGAAAAGACTGAGGTTAAAGGAAGAGTTCAGCCTTTTGTAGTCAGCTTTAGTGATGCTGGTAGCCATGTTTTTGACACAGCTAGCCCGCCCATCTGCTATATGCTAAGCTGGCCTCTGGCTCCAGCTTTCTTAACACATCAGTTACTTTGTACGCTTGTTGATTCTTTTTCTCACCACTTGAGACAATTATCTGTGCATTATTTTTTAGTGCCGTGAAGCAAGTCTGGTTCTGAAATAGTAAGGTGCTGTAGTTTTTTACATGGGTCCTTGTCAAGGATTGAAGGAAGTGATTAGTCCAGCTCTCTTGAAATCATCCTTCAAGCCCAGACAATCCCACGAGGGTTTGACTTTAGCCCTCCAGTGGCTACCGGGATGGAAAAATTAACCCCTTAGGGAAGATGCCCTCCACCTCCTGCTCCTTCAGCCGCTCGGTTCCTCCTCTCTCCTCTCCTGCTTTTAATGAAGGCCCACCCCATCACCTCCCCATCAAATATAGATGCAGCTGGGAAGCATCTCCCTCAACGGCTGCCCCCAAACACCGTGACATACCTTCAGGTCTGCACAACCACTCGATGAATTATTCACCCAGGCACATGGACGTGGGCGTGCCTCTGGTCAAACCGCCCCCCCCCCTTCAGCACGCTTCTTTATCCCCCTGTCTTTCCTTTAACATGAAGCACAGGTGGACAACACCTTATTTCACGTTGAGTTAATCAATTTTCATCTCATTAACTCTTTTAATCATGCTCTGTACATCTTCAGATGCTTTGGGTCTTTGGCTCCAATTAAAGTAGCTAATGAATTTTGTCCAACCAGTGTTATATGAATGGCCCTTTGCGTTAACTAATTATAGATCCAACTCCACTACTGGTCATGTCCTGCTCTGTAATTGGATTTTCGCCAAGCGTTTATTGATTTCATGTTGAAAGTGAATGAAAGAGGAGGAAGTGCTCAGACTGATATGAATCGTGAGACCACATGGAAAACTCTATAGCATTAGCTGCCTTGTCAACATTTTATTTTGACGAAAGAAGAAGAATTCATGTCGCCTCATGCCAAAATGTGTACGTTTTAGAGGCTCTCTGCAGCAGTGACTAGTGTTAGGCAGTGATTTAGTTGCCTGCAACCCTCTGGGATGAAGAGAGAGAGCAAACGGCAAAACAGCCCCTACGGCAAGCAGGTGGCGGCTTTTTTTTTCTGCGAAGGAGGAATAATTAATCAGCAGAGAGGGCCGCGTGAAAAAGAGGGAAGGAAGTGGGAAATAAAGAGATGAAAGAGGCTTCAGTTCAAAGAGAGCAGTCAGTGATGAGCCTGGCCCTTACTGGGCCTGCAGAAGGCTGTGGAGGAAGGAGTCGGACAAACAGGGCTTACGACTGTCACGGCTGTCTTTAGAGAAAAGCAGATTGCATTCAGCGTGGATCCAGTAATCTGATTGCTTCAACGATTGTTGTAATTGATTAGAGCTGGTAAGAAAAACAGAATAATTGAATTGTAGAACGTGGTGTTCTTTGGATTATCGTGGAAGGAGAAGATGGGTTTTAACAGGGGTGACTTCAGACACAAACCTGGTTTAAATGCTTGTCAAATGATTGTTTAACATTACTCTCCATCACTGTTGTGAAAAGAGGGGATATATTTTAGACCAACACTTTACTAAAACATGTTACGTCTTTCTTTTATTTCTCACATGTGTATGTGGGTCTGGTTATGAATCTGGAACCAACTGAAACCTTTCTGTCCATAGCACTGAGCATCCAAAACTGTCAAGTACCAAAGGCTGGCATCAAACATCTGGCTGGAGACTGCACACCTGCATGCATATATTGGGATGTTTCTAGTCAGCTGGTAGCCAAACAGCTGGTGAACGAGCCAGTGATTGTTAAGCATGAATGAAATGTCAGGAACCTTGTTTTCATGTAGCTGTCAAGCACATTTTGAAATGTTGCCCAAAAAAGAGGTCTCTATGAACTGCTTTTGAGTGAATAAAGCTGGCTGCCAAGGGTTATCAGAAGGTGGTAGCATAGGCTGTGCTACATGTGGTTTGATAAACCAAGTTGAAGAAGCTGATTATGCTCGTTGATGCTTTTTCGGGAAAGTCAAATACCACCTCAAGCCAAGGAAAAAACTTTTCTGCAAAATTGGGAATTAATTAATTGAAGTTTTTTGTTTTCATTAACTTTTTTGAATGGAATACTTCCAATTGCGCATGGATACGTTATGGAAATGTGACTAGTGTCTGTAAAAATCCAATCCAAACAAATACTGACTGACTTCATTCACTAACATTGACATCATGCCCATGTTACCACATACATTTTTTGCCCTTGTCTCAAGTTTGTTACTTCACTTGTTGCCAGTTTTGTTGAGCAGCTGGCTGGCTAGCTTCCAACCATCAATGAACATAACACCAGACCTATTTGAACCTTTAAGCAACCAGATGTTGGAAATAAAAGTGCAATATGCAAGATTTTAAACATAAATACAGCAACAACTAACTTCTATGTGAAGCTGTTCTAGCTTCCTACAAACTGAAGTCATACTCCCGTTGTGTGTGTTGTAGTTCGAGCTTCTTTGTTCGGTGTTTTTGCAGAGGCACTCTCGGATGGGAGTTTGTTCACATATAAAGAGGCGCATTTGCATGGGTGTTCCTGTCACTTGTAATCTGCCTCTAATCAGAATCCCAAAATGCACCTAAACCACCTACATCACGCTCTGTGTGACCAGCTGCAAAGCTAAGCCATGTCCCCCCTGAAAATAGACTTGATCCTTCCTCCAAAGATTATCATTTAACAACAGCACAGGAACAGCTTTCCATCCGGCTCAGAGGGATCAATATATTTGTTTCCCTCATATGAAAGCCGATTCAGTCTGCCTCTGCCAGTCACGGGTTATGTAAAGAGTCAAAATGCAGAGCGGCTTGTGGTCTCAGTCGGTGCTGGCTGCTGCTGTGAGCATACGCGATTAGAGATGCTCTGCAGTCTTGCACTGAAGGTAGCATTGTCGCTGTTTTCGCCTGGCTTCTGCCTTCCCTGCGTCCTGTCACCGATGATTACAGCATCCATTGACGGAGTCGTCGTGGCATGTGTTGCTGCATCGCTGCTGCATGTGTGAGCTTTCGGCTTTCTGTTTCACTCTCCCTGCGGGTTTCATGACTTTGACATGGGTCAAACCAAGTTGATTACAAAGAGCACAAAGGTCATAGTGCACTCATCCTGATCCGTTTACATCCTACCTTGTGCAGCTGACTCCACGATACATGATTTTTTTTATTACAGTCTTGTTTTTTATATAATCACAGTTTCAGGGCAGCTGAATGACACTGACATTTCAGAATTATTAATAATAATAAAAAATCCACTTTTAATAATAACACCAGGCAATATAAAGCAAACAGTTGGAAGCTGCACATATTAAAAACAAGACACAGAATGCACATATGAGATTGCACAAAGGGAGAAGACAGAGCGTTCAGTTTGAAAGGCTCACACTTTGCATAGACTTGTTATCTTGTTTGGTTTAAAACACACACACACGCACACACAGTCACACAAATAACACGGTTAGATTTCTCTCCTTCCAATGCCTCCGCTTCCTGTGACAACCTCTGATTGTGCTGACGGGCATTTCGGCCTCTGTCTGCACCGGGGTGCCATCTGAGAGATCAGTCTGTAATTATGTTGAAAGAAAGTGGTCACGGTGTGTCAGTCAGTGTGGGCCTGCTGTTCTAATTGGTAGACAAGGGTTTCTCTTAGTGGCTGCACTGGCATTAACGAAGACCTGGGCCTAAACGACAGTAGCACTCCATCATTTTTCGAATGCTGTAATCTTTGACGCAAAAAGCTGCATGGAATGAATAAAGATGTGTCAATGCCTCTACAGCAATAGTCAGCAATATTAAAGGCGTATAATACATGCAGTGCATTTTTAATAAGCAAGCAAGTAGGCATGCATATGTCGTGTCGAGTGCAAGACTTTTACATATAGATGACCACCCATTGCTTTCAAATGAATTCACACAGTGCCGTTTAATTCTATCAGCATCCAGTATATCTCACAGAGATTTCAAGCTGCTTTCTGTGGGGACATTTGCACACTTGCACACTGACTGCATTGCATTTTACACTAACTCGCCATACATGAACACAGAGACGGAACAAACTACAGCAAATAGGAGTATAGTGGAGCCCTCAGCAGAAAAAACCTAAAAAGCATGCAAGAAAAGTTTCAGATGCACCTGATAAAAAAAAGAAACTCGACATGTAGAGGAAGCATTATAGTCCAAATGAGAGAGTCTCGCAGCAAAGCGTACATTGTAAGCAAATGTGAGTAGTGTTGGCGTAATTGCTCCCACTGCCAAACAGGAGAAACAACAGTTCTACACTGCAAGTTTAGACAATGTCCCTGCTTCCACAAAATTAGTTTCCTGTACAGCTAAACTTCATTCTGAAGGGAACGGAAATTCATTTTGAACTAAACAGAAAATAGGTAGTCCTCAAAACATAATGGAGTTTAATGTTAGTTAGTTGAGTTGTTAGGAATGTAAGAGACTGGGATGGCTAGGAGTATATATTTGAATTTAAATGTAAATCATTGGAATCTGTAACAAAATCTAATGAGATTAGTCGTTATCCACCACATTATATACAGAATTGTCTCGTGGAAACAGCAGTCTAAGCATTGTAGCCCAGGTATTCCAATGTCTTGCTACTTCCTCCATCTCCTCCTGGGGAATCCCAAGATGTTCCAATCCAGAAGAGATGTACAATCATCCCAGCATAATCTGGTTTTGTCTCATAGTCTCCTTCCGGTTGGACCCACCCAGAGTACCTCCCTAGAAAGCTGTCCAGGTGCCATCCTGGTTGCGTCCTGAAACCACCTCAACTGGCTTCTTGCAATGCAAAAGGAGAATTGGCTCTTCTCCGAGCACCATCCTCGTGTTGGAACTCCTGATCCTGTCGATGAGTCCACAGACCTCACGAACCAAACATTTCAGACCCCTATATCCCTGATCTTGTTCTTTCAGTCACAACCCAGAGCGAATGACGATAGACGATCGCAGAAACATAGACTGATTGGTAAATTGAGAGCTTTGCTTTGAGGCTCAGCTCTCTCTTCACCTCAGAAGACCAATACAGCATCCACATCTATGTAGATTCAGCTCTAATCCACCTGCCCATCTCCCACTCCAGTCCACCCTCACTAGTGAACAGGACCCCGAGATACTTGAATCAATGAGCTTAGAATATTGATATTTTTACAAAACTCGAACTGCAAATTGATGTGATGCCACCAGCAAGGCAGTTTCTCTAGGGAAAGTTATCAAACACACACACACAATCCCCTGATGTCGGGAGAGTGATGTTTCTTTTCGCTCACAATCAATATTTGACCGTTGACACTGGCTCACAGAGAGCACATTAACCAAGCAGCAGCCATTTCCAACACAGATGACATAATGGGCTGCCGATTATGCTTGTCATTTTAACCAGTGAAATGAATGGCTAAGATGAAAATAAGGAGCGATTAAATGGTTGGAAAGCGTTAAAAAGTGTCAGACGTACATATTTTGCAAAGTTTGAACTGATTCTGGCTACCGAAGCCCAACCAAAGTAGAGATATGAAACAGTATTTAACATAGAAAATTATTATAAGGCACATTTTCATAAACATATTGTGTCTGCAAAGAACATTTTAGATCATTCTATGACAGCCGAAAATACAATCTATAAAGGAAGCTGCAATATTTATGACACCCAACAGTATGAAAATGTGGGACAGGAGAAACAACATAGACTTACAAATAGGACTGAATATGGAAACTTGTCCTGAGGGGAGCCCCAGAGGAAAGGTCTTTATGAGTTCAAAATGGAAATGTTTTTATCTCTGGCCAACATGAGTGTTCAGCAAGTTTCATGACAGTCATCCTCAGCCGATCAGTTGATTATTTCACCTCAAAAATTTGGCATGATGGCGGTGCTAGTGGATCGTCCTCCTGGGAACACAAGTCTCCACCACACATTCTCACAGTCATATTTAGCCTGCAGACTGAGTCATTGTCGTGCTGTTTGGTTTGGTTTATTCTTACATTTCCGGCAGCTTGTCATGAGATTGGTGCGTGATTATCTCAGTTCAGTGTGGTTATTGTCTATCGGTGGTTTGGTAGAAAACTGAGGCTCCTATGATCCAACACTTGTTTATTCCTGCTGCTAAGAGGGGAAAGCCCGCACTCCTCCTTCATTATTCTCCTCTCTGTCCTCACACTGTGTCACACTGTGAATAAATTTCCAGCTCCTCGCTGCAGTCGGATGAGAGAGAAAACAGAAGGAAAGCAGGGGAGAGAAAGAAAGGGCAGAGAGTGAAATATATTTTCAAGTGACAGACTCGAGCTGAAGGCCAGACCGGCACTTTGTCTTCCAAGGAGAGGCTGGATTTATTGCCCCTTGTGTCTGATGTGCCATTCCAGCAAAGTTACTATCATGGGTTGTTTTGTTTTTTTGGAGAGAAACAATTAGATGGCATTAATTCCTCTGAGAGTACCCTAAATTGGGTAAAAAGGGGATACGCTGTTGCTTAGACATTTACTGCTCTTTATTTAAAGTCCCTCTCCGGTTGTTAATTTAACTAATAAAAGCTCATTTCTGTGCATAAAAGTTATGTATTTAGTGAGTTAGTTTATTCCATGAAAATAGTTCATTCCTGCCTTCAAATGGCTTAAATAGAACTCTACCTCTCTCTACTTAGAATGCACAGATCTATTGCCTCTAATTCTGCTAACCCCTCCCTAATCGCTGCAGCTCAAGCACACCAGCTCTCTGTGAAACTACTCTACATTGCATTTCTGAAAAAAAAGTAATGATACAGAAAGTCCCACCCTGCAAGCTGGCATGATTGGTTTCTCAGGATTGTTATGTTTAAAAATAAAATAATCATCCAGAAATCATAATTTTTTTTTTGATACTGTTATCGATTCATTGCAGTTTCAAGGTGGATGATTGTTGACAGTTTATTTCACATGGGTCTTATTTTGTCTTATGTCTTAGCTTATTAAAATAAAACACAATTTGGACAGGTCAACATAATGAAGAAGCTTTTTTTCTCTCTCTCAGACCCCTCATCTAACATCTACAACAAATAAGTACAAACAAAGTAATATG
This sequence comes from Stegastes partitus, assembly GCF_000690725.1. Lineage (NCBI taxonomy): Eukaryota > Metazoa > Chordata > Actinopteri > Pomacentridae > Stegastes > Stegastes partitus. The sequence continues at coordinate 24,156 of NW_007578142.1, read as the reverse complement.
CTTTATTCACAAATACAGCTAAAGGCTAAATACTCAGTAGTTCACAAAATACAGAACACTCTGAGTTCTTATTTTGTAGAGGGAACTGCTTTTTTAAGCTTTACTTTTAGGAGGCACAATTCTGATTAATATACTGTGATATATGACAGTTTAGCTTAAATATAATTTAGTTTATTATTGAACACTGTTTAGGGGAATATTTTGTTTTCATACTTAACTAAAAGGCTTAACAGGTAGTCGAATGTCTACTTTATTACTGTAACGGTTTAACAATGTGTATTATTTGACCAATCATATTTATATTGTACAGTTATGTGTTGTTTCCTGAAAACCAGAGTTCTGTAGGGATCAAGATAATTCAGATTTTTTGGATCACAGCTATCATCTCTAAACGGTATTAAAAGAAACATACACAAAGTTTTATCCTGATCAACACCAAGACTGGATCTGTTTTCAGAATCCTGTCTTTTGAACAACAACATTTTAAAGATTTGATCCACTCTTGTAGCCAAAATTTGATCGGATTACTTCTGAACAGATGGATCTTCAATGGTAGAATTTTCCTCTTCCTGATGTCTTTGGAATTCAGCTCGCCTCTTGATTGATGTTCACGTCTGTTTACTTCATATCTCACATGGAGGCAGTGAAATCTTCCCAATGATATATAAGCCACGTTTAGTGATTTATGGGAAGGCTGCAAGGTGAGAAACAGAGCTGAATGCTTTGACCATGTGGAGGACAGGTGAAGATTCTTACTTCTGGCTTTTCGGGTTGACTTTGATTATTAGGCTCCGTGATAAAAGCAGCGTCCAGTCACCGACACTCTGTCCTCCCACCGCTCTCCATTAAGATCAACGGGGCGACTCTGACAGCGCTGCTCCGAGCCTCCGCGAATCCCTTTTTTTTTTTTTTTACCGGCCGGCCTCCCTGACATCAGTGCGATAGAAGCCGTTATTCCTCCTGACCATGAAAGAGACACACTGTTTGTGTGAGTCATCTGTGGACCGAGCTGTGTGTCAGGCTGATGGAAAAAAAAAAAAGAGAGGTCCCTGCCTCCCAGACCAGCGTGCTAATCAGTAGAAGGATGTCAACTGTAGAGAAAGCAGCATGGTGTGAAAACCTTGAACAGAGGGATGAGTTCAGTCGTGTTTGTTGTGCTCTGCAGCCGAGCTCTGTGCTGTGGGTCATTCTTCAGCATGTTTCATCCCATCGATCCACCGGTCGAGCTGGAAGTATATTCAATTTATGGCCTGAATTAAAGCTCCTTTAGTCTGCCTTCTTTTCTTTTCTTTTTTTTTTTCTGCTGCTCATTATCACATTTGATTTTCTTATTATTGATGGAATCTTTCACTGTCACACTCAGTTAGGAGTTATAATCTAAAGTGGTCTTCACGCACCCTCGACACGCCGTCTTTTATGAATCTGCAGTCATTGTGCTTTCATGTAATGTGTTTTGACGATTCCATAATGCCTCTTCTGTCTCTTTTTGTGGACAGATTATAGATAATGGGCTGTGTGCAATGCAAGGATAAGGAGGCAACCAAACTCACAGACGACCGAGACACCAGCATCTCCCAGGGAGCCGGGTACCGCTATGGGGCCGACCCCACGCCGCAGCACTACCCCAACTTCGGGGTCACCGCCATCCCCAACTACAACAACTTCCACGCCCCCGTCGGCCAGGGGATGACCGTCTTCGGAGGGGTCAGCACTTCCTCTCACACTGGAACACTGAGGACTCGTGGTGGAACGGGTAAGTGGACCCTAGAATGTACCTCGTCATGATCAGAAACGTGTGGAAAATCCGTAGAAGTTTTCCTCCTGCTTGTACATTCTGCTCATGTATAATATATCCAACTTAAAACGCTGATGTGTTTTTAAAAACTTGAATGATGAATGGCAAACAGAGTTGTGATGAATGAGAATGAATTATATAAAATCAAGGCTGTTTTTCATTAAATGGGGATTCATTCTTCAAAACATCAGTTCTGTTTTAATCCAGTCGTTCATGTCTCTTTCAAAACAAATCTTTTCTTTTTTGTTTGTTTTTTTGTGAACTCTCTGGTAACTTAAGTGTCAGTTATCTTTCTCTCTCTCAGTTGAATAAATGCAGCACAAAACCGCTGTTCGTTTAATCCAGATCTAATTAAAATCAGATCCATGTCCAGATCGCAATGCCAGCGCACGACAGTCCAGATGCTTTTCTCCCCATAGCTGCCGACCTGCTCTTGTCTTAGGGGGATCCCATTTTGTGTGGCTATTGTTGGGTATCCATCCAGTTGGATGCACCGGTAGTACTGTCACCATGCAAAAAATAAATATATCTCATAATAACCGTTGACTTTTTCAGCATATTTGAATGAGAAAACACTTGGTCATCTTTGAAAATTGAAAGTGCTGATTAATAACGGTGATATAGTCAAACAAATGACACATAAAATTGTCTTTTCGTTTTTGTTGCAAAGACAAATCTGCATCTGTCTGTTGCATTGCATCCATGCTGCCTCTAAAATCCTGATTGAGCACAGTACAGATGAGTCAAGACACTATGAAGTAAATTGATTGAAGTTGCTTGTAGATTTGCAATCGGGTAACAGAAAAGTTCGACAAAAGCATCCTCCCGTTTACAGTACTGACACACCGTTCTTCCTGCCTAGATAGTCTCGGGACATTATGGTTTCGTACATTTTTGTGGAGTCCAAAACAGACAGAATAACCTTTTCATCTGTAACAGGTTGCTCTCAGGTCTTGTCATGGACAGCAGTGATCTTATTAGTTGCAAATTGGAAGGTCAATGCCAAACAAAGTCAAAGTTGAAACTAATTGAACTTTCACAGCAAGTGAAGCACGAAATCCGACGAAGTGTAGCAACAAAGTTTCGAGTCTTTGGAACAGAAGAACAATGAGTCACTGTGATGCAAAAGAAGTCTGCACATGATTATGCGTGGAGAGTTGAGATCTTCAGAATTTGAACCCGATCTGAAACAGAATTGTAGAAAACCTACCCAAATCCAACGTCCATAAACCTCATCCTCAAATAACTCACATGATCCATACTTGAATTTGATTGCTTATGCTCCCAAAAAAAAAAACTATCCACAGGTGTTACCAATATTCAATAGGGTAACTCTACATACTTTAGATATTTTTTAGCTACTTACATTTTTCCATTTTAAGTTTCCATCCTCCTTTCCTATCCGCTCTGTGTGAACATAGCCTGCAGTTTAGCCCAAAGGTTTTGTCACACGACTGTTGGCCACACGTTTTGTTCTTTGCAGAATCTGGTTAATGCAAATGCTTTTGTTTTTGTTGGAGTTGGGTTTTTTTTCCGCAAAATTTTAAATGAGATCTGTAGAATAAAAGGATTACGATGAAATATCAGAATTTTAAGCTTAGATTTTTCTATATGTTTCAAATGTAGCAGAACGTTAAAGATAAAGTTGGAAAGTTGAAAATCCAACATTTCCTTCTGTTTTTACAGTTTCTTACTCCGAGAAATTGTGTAATTTTGTCAATTTTATAAAGACAAATCGCCTTACCAATCCATCAGCGGGTTTGGAGGTTCAGAGGGTTTTCAAGCAGCCTTTGTGGAAACGTGCAGCGATGAAGGAAGAACAATATTACATATTCACAGTGAAATGCAGCCAACCAAATTTGTATGACTTGAATTTGAAAACCCTATGACTCAGCCAAGTGCAGACCTCAGCGAGAAGTCCTTAAAAATTCAACACACGTGGTTATGTGCTACCTTCTCCAAACACAAGTGTCTACAAAAGAAGGGCAGCACAAAGACTCTGCTGTCACGGCCCACCTGTGTTTGGATCCCACCGCCTCCATGTTCTTTCTCCAGGAACTCTGGATATGTTCTTTATAGCATTGCACTGCACAAGTGGGAGTAACTTTGCACATTTTTCCGCTGCCCCCTGATTCTGCAGTCAATGTGGGGTTGCTGTTCGACAATACAACAAGCACTTCTTTTGAAGCGTGCTGAGGCTTTGATAGTTGGGCTTAGACCAGGCAGTTTGATCCCTGGAGGAACAAAACAAAGAGCAGTGCTTTCCCTGCTCCTATTAACACCACTGCTGTGACGTGGGACCTTTACATCCGACTGCTTTTGCGGAGCTGCTCTGTGGCCAGCAGGTCAAACCTTGGTTTACTGGTCAACTTCCAGGTGTGAATATGCATGACTGAAAAGGAGAGCTTTACGGTCACTGGAACTTGCCCAATTAAAAAAGTTAGTACAGGAGTAAAGATCAAATCTTGGGTCTCCGAAAGTCAGCCTCTCACCTCTGAGCCGTCCTGTTGTAGAGTGAGGGTAGAAATAGAAATGCTGCTCAGAGATGGATGATATTTGGAAGAGGATGAGCAACAAAGAGAGGGCAAATGGTTAATTTGAGGGGTATTTCTTTGAGAAATTATTTTTTGTTGTTTGACAGAAAAAGGGAACATATCTCCAACACAGCCTGAAGTGTGAAGGTCATTTCTTTTTTATTTCGTTCCCACACAGTTACAGGGCTCCGTTCGCCCGGTGATAGTTGTGTGAGAACACTCGATTACAGCCGCCCACACACACCTCCATACACAAAAGCACAAACTATGAGGGATTCTTTGTGCTGTTAAAGACTTCCCATGACATCCCGAAATCCTGACAATCCTCACCTCGCAGCCGCCGCTACAGCTCCCCTCCCGACCCCAGCCCAGCCCTGTCAGGAACGTCCGGCTGGCATTAGCGCGGGGCTTTGTCCACCGGGCTCATTGTTTAGGTAGGGAATATTCCTACTCAGGATATCCTTTATATTTGACTGAGCCCAGGCTGCTGTGCAGAGGAACTCAGCATTTCCACTCAACTTAGCAGGAGACCTCTCCCTCAAAGTGTGGATTATTTTCTGCACTGTATAATCCAAATCCACACAGTGGCAGAGGAGCAGAGAGGGGTTTAGCGTTTTAATTTTCTCCTGGTGGGAAAATTTGGACATAAGCTGCCCTTCTCTTTCAACCTCTGTTATAACACAGCTGCCCAGCTTGTTTGACTAACAGCCCCTATCACCCCCCCCCTCCTCTTCAGTCACACTGCAGCAGCAGCCAAGCTGCAGTCAGCATCAGAGGTCTCATTGATTATCAGTTGATCTTCTGCTGATGTCATTTCCCCAAATGGAAATTCACAGCCAGTCCCATAACCTTATGTAACTAATTGAATGGCATGCCAGCAGACAACCCCGGGATGAATCGATAAACCAGTTTAGACCTCGCACCCACCTCTGCTGACCTAATGGAACATCCAAGCGCTGCAAACCACAGCTGTTATGCAGAGAGCGCTTCAGTCAGACGCTCTCTTTAACAGTCTGCTCTCCCTACTCTTTGTTTGTTATCACATAAATAGCAGCAAGTCCCTCTCTATCTGCAGTCTGATCAGCCGGAGCCTCACGCAACCTCTTCATATCAATACTGCTTCCTAAGAAAGCCTCAGTCTGGTGAGAGTCTCTGATGTGAAGTGACTTGAATTAATGCGATCAAGCGTAGAGTGTAAGTGGACTTTGAAGAAGTGCCCATTCGACTTCCATTTGTCAGACGCTCAGCAGCATGAAACAGTTTAACAGCTGCAGTCATCTCAGACTTGAGTAAACTTTATGATGAAGGAAGACCAATCAAGCTAACTGAACATAGTTCAAAGTAAAGAATCAAGCTTGTAATTAAGCTTGTATCCAGCAGTATAATGCAGTTTTATTGTCATGGTTTAGGCCATCGTTATTATTATTTATAATAGCAACATTATGTTTACTGAGTTGTAGTTTCTGAAATGGTGCAAGAAGCATGATTTAATTGGAAGCAAAAACAAAAAGAGCTTAGCCCAAAGTGTGTCGTAAACATCCTTCCCAGTGTTTAACCTACTGTACTTAGTAGCAGTGTGCACACATGTTGGCAAAGAGATGCACTTTAAGTTTGCTCATCTGTAATTTAACCACCAAATCTGAATCTCTAGATAAACTGTTGGATAGACTGAAAATGGGCCTATATATATATTAAAACTAACATTGACTCAAGGTCTAAATCTAGTGATGGAGTAGTAAACTGACATCATTCTTTCAATCTCTGAACCCCAAATCACATTTCTACTCACTGTGGGCTCATTTTTCACTGCAGTATAAAGTCCTGTTGCACTACTGTGGTAACAGCACAACCATGGCTCAAAGTGGAAAGAACTTAAAACTGTCTTTTGTGCAGTGTGACACAGTTATAATACCATAAATCATAGGGAAAAAAGTAGAATTTCTTTGATTATTTATTTTTGCATTCATTTAAAAGACTTGGAATCAGCATCTACAACATTTTTCCACGGGCCCTCAGGTCTTACTAATAGTGGAAAAAACTGGTGGCACTACATGTCACATCACTGTTGGTCACAGCTGAGTCACTAATGGCTTCACAGTTGTGCTGACGTGCATAGAATTTGTTGGGGGGGTTGTTTTGTTTTTTATAGTATTTGGTTAGAACAACCAGTTTATCTATGATGAATTTTTAAATGCAACGTATAGAATAAATTGATTTCGATTAAATGTTGTGATTTTAAGCTTAGACGTTGGCAATCTTCTCAATGAAATGGAGCATTACAGATGAGTAGTTCAAGGACAATCCAAAGGATGAAAACCTGACCATTCTTACTTTTTTCTTTTTTTTTTTTTTTTAGTTTCCAGCTGAGATGAATGGTATAATTTTGACTTTTCTTTTTTATTTCTTTTTTTTTTATAAAGATAACCTGTCAAATCTGCGAGTGAGTTTTGAGTTTCTAAAGGTTCATTGCCGAGCTTCTCCATACTCTAGTTTACATTAACCACCGTTAATACAGTTGTTGTACATTGCAATGCAATTTACAAAATACCTTGACAACCAATAAGATAAGAGATTAGATCAAACTTTATTTTTCCCGACTGAAATTCTTTTGAAGGATTATTGCTCAAGAAAAAACAAAATGACATAAGAAATGCAGTGCCGAGTAGAAAAGCTATAAGACGCAAGTGTGATATATTACTGAAAATATAATAAGTTAACTAAAATAAGACTAGAGTAAAAAGTAATGTTTGCAATGATATTTATACTAAAGATCAGTATGTAATTACCAAACACCCACCGTGAGACCAACACAAAAAACCTTTTGAGTACTTCAAAATTCAAACAGTAGCCTGTAGCCAGCTTTCATTTGCAGGTTTATTCACAGGTTTATGTCTTGTCTTTTTATAGATGGGCTTTGTAGGCTGGCATGTCCCACATCAATTTGATTCATTTAGAACGGTGTGATCTCATGATGAGACTGATCTGCAACCGCACTGAACACGAGGTGAATCAGAAGGGAAAATGCAACATTTTCTTCTGTGGAAATACAAAGTGAGTGCATGATTCTCCACTTAGAGAAGTACGGAAAAACCCAAAGACGTCTGGTGAGGTTTAAGGACATACCCTCAGTACTTTGCCATTAATAAGTGAATTGTAGTCAGGCTAGATCTGTCCTAAATACATATTTAGAGTAAAGGAAGTGTATGATATGTGTAATTAAATACTCCTACTACTATGCCAGAGGTAGGTTGGTTCACTGTTATAGTCGTTGCTCACCCAGCCATCATTAGACTCGATCGTTAGACTGTAGAAGTGTAAATTGGACATTCAGATGAATTACATAACCGCCGTATTGTTGTTTCACACTTTCCTAGTTTTGCACTGGCAGAACTTTCTCCAACACCTGCCATGTCTGAGTCAAAATCACTGCAGTTTTCTGTTACAACCAGACATGCAAACAGCATGAAAAAGTTATGGAGGTACATTGATGATTTGTCCTTAAAAAGAATGTGTTAAAACACTTTCTAGTGCCTTTTTGCAACAGACAATTCTGCTCTAATTCAGCCAGTGAGATGCTCCCGGTCTTGTCCATGCGGAGAGCTGTTGGTGAGGCAATGCTGGAATGACGGGAAAAGGTTTTTCAGGCCATTGGTCTTTATCTAGAGTTTTAGACTGTCTGATGGGAGTCAGACTGGATCGAAGCAGCCCAAATCTCAGCTTCTGTTGCTGGACAGTTCAATGAAGAACCTCTGGCTGTGCTGCTAGGTTAGATTCACATTACTGTCAGTTCGCCCAGCTCAGGTGGTGGACTTGCTTCAGGCAAACAGAAACGCTGGCTTGAAAGGTCAATTTTGCACCTTTGCAAAGCCTCTGAAATTGTCCTGTAGGGATTTTGGAGATGCTCTTGTTAGGGGGGAAAAAAACCCCACAACAAATCAACCAATAAAGAGCAGAAGGTCTTATTCTCTGACTGTGGTTAGAAGAATTCAAGGTAATTTAATTACAAATGCAGTCCTCAAACTATTACATAACCCTGCCACCTCAATTAAAAACATGTAAAAATGAGTGCTCCTTCATTTCACAAGTTAATATTACATTTTCTTCAATTGAATTCAAGCAGTATTGAAACAAGACCTCCGTGCGCTGGTTCAGTTTGACCCCCTGAGATCCTCCACTGACAGCATGTGTTCATTTGTGTTGCTAAATACTTGTCTTCATCTGTTCGCACATCTTCGCTTATTCATGTTATATTCATGCTTTACCCACAGCCTTGAGTTCTTTCTCTTCCTCATTTGTATTATTGACCTCCTGCCGTTATCTGTTAACACATCCTACAATGAGCCCAAACTGCTTTATCACATTTGCGTCAAGCAAGCAATAAGTAGGAACGCAAGGGTGAGAAAAAAATCCCTGCGAGACAAGTGCTACTGGGAGGTATTAATATGACAGCTACTGTTCTTTTTTACTTCTGCGATGAGAGTGAAATTAGGAGGATTAGTGGGGAGGGTAGATGTAGGAGAGGGGATAAGGGAAGGTGACCTGATCGTCTTTATAGAGAGAGGATTCTGCAGAGGTTAGTCTACCAATAAGAAGCCACGGAAAGCTGTCTTAGTGATGTATCACGGTTAATAAAGGTTAACAATACAGCAAGACGAGACTCCCCGTGTGCTTGGAACTAGCTGCTTTGTACAACGTGTCGTGTGATGACGCTGAAGAGTGTTTATGGCTGCCCTGAATGGCCACACTTGAGGCAGAATGAAGTACCTGCTGCATTAAGCTGGATTTATGATGTGTCCAAACTGCATGTTGGATGGTTGGAAACTGACAGTCCGACATTCACACCCACTTCACGCTGTCACCGGCCAGCTGTGGAGAGGCGAGAGGAGCCGGACACTGTGCTGCTCTTTGTAGCTCTTTTCATTCATTTGTTTCTCAGCCGTTTGTCTTCATGTGAACAACCCAACACCATCAACGCCTCCCTGGAAAGATTGCCTGATAATACGCCCCAGTGTATCTGTTCAAAACAACTTAATTTCTAACGCGGTCGGACAGGACGTCTTTAGAAGTAGTTCGCAGGGACCAAAACCAACCGTTATCCTCCTCCCTGATCTCTCTCCAAGAATCCTCCTGTGGCTCTCGACGCAATTAATCACACAAACGGGAATAGGAGTGCAAACATTCGGACAGTCTATTCATTGGCATTCATAGTTTCGCACTCAGTTGTACACACAAAAAGCGATGGTAGCACTTGTGAAGAGTGAAAGTGGGGGAGCTTGAGAGGAAAGTTTAGACGCTGGCCTGCAATCACAACTTCACAGCTTTCAGAAAGTTACTGAAATTGCCAATGTTGGAAAGGTTTTAGGATCCAAAATGCACTTTGTATAAAGACAGACAGTGGTTGAAGAAGTACACAAGTATGACCAACAAAATGTACTGTGTCAAGTATTAAAGTAAACTTGATTTATTATGATGTATGACATCATTGGATTATTAATACTGAAGCTTTCATCTGTAAACAGCATGTTACTGTTATAGCTGCTGCAGGTGGAGCCAGTTTGACTTCATATCCAACTTTATACACAAGGAAACCAGATAAATCTGAGAGGTCATGAAATGATTAATGGAGAGGAAACTAGACAAAACAAACTGATCCATAAATCTGTTTTCAGTTTTTGGACTTTTTCTCTAATCTTCGCATTTTAATGCAATAATGGCTCATTTTAATTTCTACTGAAATGAAACCATGTGAGACACTTGGATCGAAAACTGATTTCGTGAGACTTGAGAAACAAAAAGGTTGAAACTGCCGTTTTATTCTTTGGCTGTTTGTTGTATTCTAAAAGCTTGTTATGTTATCCACTGTGTAAAGTCTTAAAAGTAACTAAAGCTGTCAAATAAATGTAGTGCAGTAGAAAGTTTAATATTCTCCTTCTCACATAAAATGAAAAGTCCCTCAAATAGAAAAAAAGTGAAACTGCAGCTGATGGAAAGGTCATGATTTTTGCAGGTGTTTCATCAGAAACCAAAGTATTTGAGATATTTGCAACTGATATTTAATTGTATCCTTGGCCAGAAATGAGATGAGTGAAAAAGCAGGGTTATTAACACACTTATTATTGTACGTATTCGCAGCAAAATACACACATTATCATTGCTCAAATGATTGAAAATCCAGTTGTATTCACTGAGCACCTGAAACCGAGGATAGCATCCAGAACGATCTAAAGCTGGACTCATTTTAATCCTTGGGGCACTTCAGGTTTCCAGACTTCTCATATTTTAATTCCAGCTGTTCTTTTTGAATTTTAAAATCATGTTTTTATCATATTACCAACATTGCCTTGCAATATTTTTATTGTCATGGTTGTGTACGTTTCTTGATTGAATGGCTACATCTTTTATTTGGTTAGTCGGCTGTATTGTAAATGAGGCCGTCCTGCAAACCTCAGTGTCGTCCAAGTTTAAATAAAGATTGAATGAATGATGCATCCTCTGGGAGCCATGAATTTTTCTACCAAATGATGTGCAAATCCACTGAGTAGATCTCGAACTATTTCAGTTTGCTTACTAAAGAGTTTGACCCGCTGATGGTGCCAGAGAAAAGCCAGGGAGTCACTTCGTTACATTTGATTTATCCTATGAGAATCATGAATGTTTGTACAAAAACGTAAAAAACGTTGAGGCCAAACCTCAAGCTCTGCTGCTAGCATGGCTGAGAACAACGTTGACCTCCAACAAGACAAGTGTCTGAAGCGAAACATGTACTAAAACTTCATTATAAGGAAAACCTTTCAAACTTCCACCTCTAAAGGCCTGTTTTCACTCATTTACATTATCAGCTAAAAAAAAAAACCCTGTCAGTGCACGCTTGATACGTATGCATCGGCCTCAATAGCTTTCTTGTCTAGACTGTAATTCTTTGTTCAAGCTAATGAACTCCATTAGCTTGGATGTAACAGACGTACATTTCTATGCAAGTCAAACACTCTAGCTTTAAATTGAGATTCAGCGCAGGGATCGGTCCCTGTTTACTCGGTGTCCTGAAGCTGACGACGCAGATGACTTTAGTTTAATGTGTAATTTTCAGCTTCATTTTCTGCTGCTAATCTGCAGAGCGCTGACTCTGTGTTTCTGTCCCTCCTGCAGGAGTCACCCTCTTTGTGGCACTTTATGACTACGAGGCGAGGACAGAAGATGACCTCAGCTTCAGGAAAGGAGAAAGGTTCCAGATTATCAACAGCACGTAAGTCGCTGCAGCTGCTTATCAGACCGTCTGCACTCAGGAGGAATGCAAGTTTTCCATTTTATGACTCTGTCTTGAAGGGGATGGTGCTGGGAGGGGAGCACAATCAGCTGAGGTAAAACTGGCGGTTTGTATACGGAAAAGAAGTGTCATGGTTTCATAATCTGGAGCAGGATGGAGCCTAAATTAAGTCTGCTTTACTGCTTCAGTTTGTAGAACTATAAAAGTCATGTTCAGCTCCTAACAACTAACCTGGCAGACCCAACACTGAATTATTTTACACATCAAAAAAGTCTTAAATCCAAAGTGAATGTTCAAGTAGGCCAGAAATGGAAGAATCTCTCCGTGGGACACAGTATTAAAGGGTGTAGAGTATTTTCAAAAGTGGCGGCTTGAACATGCAATATGACAATCGGGAGTAAATACAGTTTATTTAAAGTTTACGCAGGGTGGAGCAGGGTCTCCAGCCAGCAGTGATGAGTGTGGTGCTCCTTCAAGACTTCCCTCTGAACTTGGACAGGAAGTGCCCGGTTACACCCACAGCGATGTTGGCTTGTCTTTCCTCTAGTCAGCAGAACTGCAGACGATCATCTGCCAGCTCTTTAACCATCCTGGCCTCGGCTTGCGGATGGTTTTCATTTTCTTTGTGTCTGCGCGAGGCTGCGTCTCAGCCTGCCGGAGTGATTCTGGGTTGCCTCTCTGTTTGTTTGGGTTTCTGCAGCAGTGCGGTGACATTTGAGGAAGGCAGGGAGACTGCTGGGACTACGCTCTGACCCCGTTCTCCTTTAGATTAAGGCTACTCATGTACAGAACAGTACTGCAGAGAGAAGGCAGGTTACTGTGACTGTGTGTTTTCAGATTTAAACTGATTAAATAGCCGTCTACTACGCTGCTCAGGCTCTGATTTCTGTGCAAATAGGTAAACATGAAGCCCTGTTATTACTGGATGTTTAGCGTAAGTTTAGTTTTACAGTGGTTCTTCGACTGAAATAAAGCTGAAACAATGGAAATGCTATTTATATCAGAGTATAATATAACAGTAGGACTTAAGCATAAACTTGGCAACTGTACTTAATATTAATGTTTTTATCAAGGCTGGATTTTGGCTCTGATCACCCAGTTTGGACTACTTTAGACTTTAAATAGCAGGTACTTAAAGCAGGTGTGAGGTGGAGCGTGTGTTTACAGGAACGACCGCCTAATTTTCAGTTTCAGTCTTTCTGTTTCCGTTGCACTTCGACTATAATTTCAACTGCAAGTGTGCAAAGGTAACAAGCTTTAGTGAATGTAACTCCAGTTCTCTGAGCACGAAGGACATAGAGCAATAGAGGGTTTGCTATGTCGGCCTGTATAGTGAGTGTTACACTGGATACTTTACAATATTATCATGTGCATGCTGAGCCCCAGTCAGTTTTTGTTCCTGTTGCATTTTTATTCACTGTGGGCTCGTTTTTTAACTGCAATATAGTGTTGTATACTTCTAAGGAAACAGAACAACCATAGCTAGAAAAGTGAGGAAAATTCAAAAATGTATTTTGTGTTGTATCACTAAGTTATGTCATAAATTTAAAAAAAAAAAAAAAAAGGTCAATTTCCTAAATTATTTGTTTTCCTAAACTGAAAACTACCTGGAATCAACATGGAAAACATTTTCCCAAGTGCTCATGAGTTTTCCCAAAACTGGAAACATATGCTGGATATTTTACTACTTGCATGTTTAATGTGTTTCCACATTGTTTCTTATCTGCTTTGTGCAAACAGAGTTTGCATTTTAGCCCAGTTCAGCCAAAATGTTGTGAATTTTTGTTAAGTCACTAATGGCTTCACAGCTGCGTAGAGGAAAACAGAAATCTTTGGATTTTTTTAATGAATCTGTTTAGAGCAAACATAAGACATGCAGAATAAAATGATTTTCATGAAATATTCTGATTTTAGGATAAGATTTTCTTCAAGACAGCATGTCACAGTTAAGTATTTGAAGGACTGTCAGAAAGTTAATAGAATTTGGAAAAAAAAACAATTCTTTCTGTTTTTACGCTTTCTGGCTCAGATAAAGGGTGTAATTTTGACATTTTTCTCATTTCTCTTTCCTTTCGCACCTACTGGCACATAAATGAGTTCAGAGGGTTAACTTGCTATAAGTATTTCAATTTTTAAACATGATTTAACATCATTATATCTCGACACCCCTAAACTGTATTTCTGAAATTCCGGCCTGGTTATTGTGAAGTTCTCATTATGTAGCCTGAGAGACTAATTTTAGGGAAAAACATGATTGTAGGATAAATAATGCCACTTTCTAGCAGCTAATGATTCTGATTGTCTCCTCTAAACAAGCACAAACTGTGGTTTCATGCAAACATTCAGTATCTTGAGTATGAAATGTAAATGCAGATGTCATGTAAGACATCCCCTGATGAATTTTTCAAACACTCCACTGTACGTGACGGCTTCATCACCTTAGCTTTTGGCCCAGCAAGGTCAGCCTTCCTCTCCACCACACCCACCAAGCATCCTGTCCCGGCCGGCGTCTTCCACATTCCACCACACACACCTCTATCCCTGCTGGGCCACAGCCAGAGCAGGAAGACCCCTTCATCAGAGGCCGGGCTCCCTCCTCTTCCTCCTCCTCCTCCTCCTCCTCCTCCTCAGCAGGAGCCAGACAGAGCTGCATCTTCACCTCCTCCCGCCTCTCTTCTCCGTCCACCCACGCCTCAAATATGGACCGGGCTTCTCCCGACTGCCCACACTGACCCCTGCTGGACGAAGGTGGTATCAAGCCCACAGCTCTCGTCTGCTCCGGCCTGTCAGAGCTGGCAGGGAGTGACTGACAGATGCCAGAGCAGGCGGGGCTCACGTGAAGAAGGCCCCGCCAGAGATTCCAGCGCCACCGCCTTGCCTGACAGAAGGCCCCGTTGTCCCTTTGTGTTACATGATGGCATCCTCCAGGAAACAGGCCCCGCATCCCCCAATGTTTATAAGTCAGTACATTCAGCTCAGGCTGTTTATAACCCTCCACGAGTGTGTTATTGTGAAGCTTCATCAGACATAATCAGGAAACGGCTCCTGTTTTTACGGAATGCAACACGTCTGCGCTGTTACTAAATTCAATTAGAATTGTTCAGATATGCTATGAATAAACACGCTGTGGCGTTGTGAATGGATGCTTGTGTGACTCCTCTCAGTCGACACGGTCCTGTGTTTAATTATACTCTCGTGAGCAGTCACTACAGGGGAAGAGGTTTCGAATCCATTTGGAGACAGGAGGGAGGCTCTTTGTGTGCTCTTGTTGTTGTTTTCTGTCTCTTTGTGGCGATGCAGAGTTGGTTTAAGGGGGTTTGTCTCTGGAGACAAAAGAGGCAGCGGGACAGACTGGGGCCCACCCCACCCTGTCTGTTTATGTCTCTCCGGCTCCATGCAAACACACATACCAACACTTCGCACACCACACAAACACATCCTCTCACTCCTGCATACTTTTTTTTTTTTTACCCTCAGAAGAAGGATTGTTGAGACTCCATCTTCCCCTCTCTGCCTCCCCTCCCTCTCCTCCTGAGGGATCCTCTGCGAACAAAGGGAAGCGTGCCTGTTTCTGCCTGGGATGTCGTCCCCAGGCGATCCCCCCATCACGGCTTTATTCAGCATAAATGAAGGACCAACACTGCCTCCTCACTCCTCCCCCCTTCCTCCACTCCCTTCTGTCTTTAGCATCCCTCTCACACACACATAAACACACACCAGTGATGGAAACAAGCACCGGCTGGTACAGTGCGTCACAGAGACACTGTCAAAGCGCAGAGATGGGGGGAAGGAAGTGCACATGTGTGATTGTGCATTCATGTGTAAGCACTGGTAACGATGGTTAACCACCGCCGCTAGCTGTCCCCGAAGGCAGCCGGTTATTGAAGAGGAGAGTGGAGGAATGAAGGAAGACGGAGGGAGTTGGTGGAGAGAAGACAGATGACACCACAGAAAACTCTTCAGTCTGTCAACTTTAGTACAGCATATTAAAATGCACATTTTTTATCTCTTCAGCGAGTCCCATGAAAAAAATCTAAACCAATAATGTGTTACCTCACGTTTCAGGACTGTCTGGTTTCCCTACTGCGCCTCACCCCTAAAGTTACAACTTGTGTTGTTATTTAAAACAGGGTCAGAAATATCTTTTTAACCCTCTGAACCACAAAACCCACTTGCATATTAAATGCATATTTTCTTTTATTTTTAATTGTCAAAATTACATTATTTTTCTGACCACAACACTGTAACAACAACAGACAGAATCGCCCGGATTTTCAACTTTACAATGGTTCTTGAAACATTACATGCCATTCCATTGGAAAACTTAACCAACTCTAAGCTCAGAATCCTGATATTTCATCAAAATCACTTTAAGCAGCATGTCTCACTTAAAAATTTACCAACAATATATTGTTTGTTCTAGCTCGATTCTGTAAAAAGCTAAATATTTTGGGCTCCTTGGTGCAACCCTTAAGCTGTTAGTAACTACCAGCAGCAGTCACATGACAAAACTTAAGGGATTTCTCAACTAAACTGCAGGCCGTGTTTACACAGAGCAAAGAGGAGTACTAAAGGAGTACTTTAGGAAACTAAACATCTAAGTGGTAATATTTGACAGTTTTAAAAAAAGGAAAAGGGTAAAGTAATGCACTGTGGCACGATGAATCGCCAAGCAAGAAGGTTTTGTGAGTGTCTCTTTTTTTAAATTCCAACATTGACGAACCACAGAAATGGCGAGGCTGACATGTCTATATTAAATAGACGGAAATCAACCACGAAAACACTTCGTCTGAAGTGTTATTTTTTTCCATTCGATAACTGCTCAATTTAAAGGGTATGGTTCCACCTGGAGGTATTTCCAGCACAATATTCAGATGGATGATAAATAATAAGAATGAAACGCTGAGATGATGCTTGACTATCTAAAAATACCTATAGTAGTTTTTTCCATTTTTGTAAAATAAATAATCAAAAGACTTCAACATTATCATTCTTTTTTCATCATTAAATACATGATAACTGTGCCGTATTGTACGGAAGATATTTTTGAGTTCTGTCTACTTCTTGTCATCGTTGTGCTGTTTATAGAGATGCAGAACTTTATATTGCAGTAAAAGGGCTTGAATTGTGTTTGCATCCACCTGTTAAACCAAAAAAAACTAAAGAGGTGAAAAAGTTGTGATGATTAAAACAAAATGCAGTGTGAAAGCACCCACTGTACTGAAGACACAAAAATGGCAAAGAGATGGCAGCTTTCCTCAAACTAAAACATGAAAACAAACAATAATGTCCGAAATCCATCATTTGAGGTTTGACTGGAGCTCTTGATTATGTCCCCTCTTTTACAGTGTCTTTATTTGCATTTAAATTGAGATCCATTTATCTTGCTGTACCAACTCCTAATATTTTCAGAAATATCTGTAAATCCGTTTAAAATTTGGACAGTGATTTGATTAGTTATTTTTGTCAAGATAAAATATTGTGTGTGTCTCCATGAGAACAAAGAACCATGTGTGCCCAGTGATGTGGTTTTAATAGACGTGGACGACAACAGAGCTTTATGGCACAATGGAAAGAGATTTATAAGGCTTTGGATACACACACAGTACTTGATATAAGATATAGTCATTGTTAGATGTGGTCATTTATGGACTTGCTCCATTTGTTAGAATTACTTTTAACAACACAGACATGGAAGTACAGTAAATTGACCTCATATATGGCGAGGGCAATTGTGCGTATAAAATGGAGTAGCCATGACACTGAAGAGGATCAGAGACTACTCTTAAGATTTTCCATGAGTCTATAAATCAATATCTGCGGCTATTTTCAATGGATTTCTGACTGAATGATTGTCAAGCATCATCTCAGCATTTAATTCATTTTGTTTGTCGTCCATCTGAATATTGTAGCAGCGTTGGAAATGGAAACGCTTTTAATTCAAGCAGTTACGAAAGCAACTAAATATGCAAACTAATGAAAGTGTTGCGATGATTTATTTGCCCTCCAAGCTGGACAGATGGTCAGATGTTGCCATTTTTGTGGTCATCCAATGTAAGAATTTACATAAAGCCACAAAACCTTCTTATCTGGAGATTCCTCATGGTAAAGTGCTTTACTTTACCCTTTTCTTTTTTCAAACTGGTCAAAAATTAATTTTTCATCAACCATTAAATGAATTTCCATGCATTTTAATTCTACTGTTGCTTCGACAGTCCAAATATGTAAAATAACAGCAAAAAAAAACCATTTTGCCTTTTAAAATGTAAAGATATGAGGAAGTAGGAAGCGTAATGGACTTTGTGAGCCCGCCAAAAGGACGGAATATGAAAGAAGAAAAAATGAAATAAGAGGAGTGTGAGAAAGGGACGATGATAGGACATGAACAGCAGAGTGTTGGACACATGAAAGCGGTTTAGAATGGATGGGTCCGGTGGTTAGTGAAGGAAGATATGCACAGAGGACATCAGAGAAAGACACTAATGGCTATGTGGGCGTCCAGTCTGAGAGGTCTTCAAGGAGCTTCTCCTCCTTCCTCCTCTGCTCTTCTTTCACTGAAAAGACATTTAGCCGACACCCCTTTCAAAGCCGTGAACCCTGATTCATGTGTTTCCAACATCACACACAAGCAGCTGAGTGCAGAGGCTGAAGAAGCAGCCCAGAGACAGGGAAAATATCATCTTCTGGCTTTATTTATCTGAATGGAATATTTGAGCATTTCAGGATATATGCTCATGTGCTTTCTTTCTGTAAGGTTGTTGTTTGTGCCTTAGGCCTGGAGTTGAGAAATTGTTAGCTTAGCTTTGCATGAAGTCTGAAAGTGAGGGGGAACGGCTAGCTTGGCTTTGGCCTTAGTTGAAAAGGAAATAACGTAGATATGATGGTCTGTTATACTTCAAACAGCTGATACTGTGTGCCCATGAGGGGAATCATGCGATAAGCTCAATTTCACTAAATAATAACTGAAAAGTAAAACTATTTCTTGGCTTTCTTGTCTTTGGTGTGAGAGGAGAAGATGCGACTAATGTTGTATATGTGCTTTAGCTAGGAGGATAATTTAGCTTAGCTTAGCATAAAGACTAGCTAGTTTGCACCACTCTGTCCAAAGTAAGAAAAGAATGCATCTACCAACAAATATAAAGTTGTCTCATTCACATGTTTTATCTTTATTTTTAGCACATATTAAAAGCAAACAAACAAAAAAAAGCTTCAGAAGCTGTACATTGTTTTCCCCAAAGCAATGCTTCAAAGTAAGGGAAAAAATTGATTCATGGAATCGCAACTGTTGTTGGCCTTTCACATGACCACTTCTTAGAAAAATGAAAGATGTGTATAACATTAGTTAGATGTAGAGTTACTGGTATCGCTGGGGTTTTTTTTCATTACTTTGGCTAAAGGACATCCTCCAGGGCTGAAAGGGGAAAGCCAATGCTGAAGTTCCAAAAACTGCAGTTCCTCAAATCACCACTTGAGGCTGACTGCAAAGCAAATCAGTCCCCTTAAACATCTTTGTTTAAATACCAAACTTCACAGGACAAATAAACATGTTTACAGTCTGGTAAAAGAAAATAGTTTTGGTCTCTAAAGCTTATTTCCCTATTCATGCCAACTGTAAGGGGGATACATTTCTATACAACTTCCCTGTTTAAATTGTTTTAAGGCTTAAAATTCTGAATAATTAAATGTGTGGACACTTTAAGTGAAGTTTGCATGGTCCACCTCAGACGCCCACGCGCTCCACCTCTTTACTTATTTTTGGATTAGTTGGGAGTTAAGCGGAGTCAGGAGCTGCCAAGACAGTGATGGTCGGGGACACCACACTGACCTTTAAAACTGCTGTTTAGGAAACCAATGAGTGGTGTCTTACGTAGTCCGTCTAGTATTTGTGCCTTCAGGATTTACTTAACTCTTCCTCTTGTGCTTACTAATGAAAATTTGCAGTCGCACATTCATAACCTTAATGGAGGACAATGCAATGTGGATATTCGTTTATGGAAGCTACATTTTCTCCTTTTTCTGCTCCATTTTAATTCTACATATTATTTAATGAGTATATTGTATTTTCATTTTTGCATTGGGAGTATACACTTACCAAAAAAAAAAGGATCTCTCCAAAAAATGTTGAGCTATGATTCTGGCAGATTCCTGATTGTGCTTTACCCCTACAGTGTTTATACATTTTTTGGTATGGGTGGCTGCAGGGCTGAACTAACCCCGAACTGCCTCTCTAAAGCCACATGTTGGCTTCTGCTCAGCACAGAGTCCTATATGTTTTCCACATGGACATTATTAGGGAGCAAGTCAAACTGAAGCTGCGCTGCTTTGATGTTTTCAGTGGAACAGAGCATGTCAGTTCGTATGAAATCAACTTATTAATGTGCTTCTTCTGTTTTTTTGCTCTTTTCCTTCTCTTTCTCTGTTTTAGTGAAGGGGACTGGTGGGACGCTCGCTCGCTCACCACCGGTGGCAGCGGCTACATTCCCAGTAATTACGTGGCTCCAGTGGACTCTATCCAGGCTGAAGAGTAAGTAGAGCGTGTGTGTGTGTGCGAATACACTGGTTCAGGACTAGCGAGTTTCATCTAGGATGGGCTCTGAAGCAGCTCGAGATTAGTAGATGTGAGGCCGCAGACTGACAGCCGCACATGTGTAGAGTTAACCTTCTGAAGAATGAAGTCCAGGAGAAAAAGTCATCGTCATCCCACAGTTTTCCACTTTCCCTCCCAAGATGGGCTTTTTTGTGCTGGCCTGATAAAATGACATTTATGTGACACTATAAAGAGATGGATTTAGAATTTGAAATGTCAGCCAGACTGCGGGCGAGAGGTAAATATATATCCAACTTGGTGGGGACATTTTTGTTTTACAGTTCATTGAGTGCACATATTTTTACGTGTGGCTAAAGTCAGGAAGAACTCCTACACCATCACGTTTCATTCTGATATATAGTGCCCATAAAAAGTATTCACCCCCCTTAGAGGTTTTTTACTTTCACTGCTTTTCAACATTGAATTATGGTCAATAAAATTTGGGTTTTGGACAAGAATTTAGAACAGACTCTTTCATGTCAAAGTGAAAACAGAAGCATTGTTAGGTTAAATTGATAGTAATTAATAATTCTAATATAAAATAAGTGATTGCATAAGTATTCAAGTCAGTTCCTAATAGATGCATCTTTGGCAGCAATGACAGCATTGAGCCTGTGTGGATAGGTTTCAGTCAGCCCTGCACATCTGGACACTGCAGTTCTTCTTTGCAAAACAGCTTGAACTCTGGCAGATTGCACAGCTATCAGCAGTAAACAGCCCTTTTCAAGTCCATCCATAAATTCTCGATTGGATTGAGGTCTGAGTTTTCCCTGTGCTTTGCTGCATTCATTGGAGCCTCTACTTTCACAAACCTTTCATGGCCACAATGATGCTGCCACCCCCATGCTTCACGGTGAAGATGGTGTGCTTGTGATGACGTCCAGTGTTTTGTGTCTGCTAGCATCCAGTCTGATGGGCAAAAAAACTTTGTTCTCCTCGGCAAAAGAATCTTTTTCCAGCTGACTGCAGAATTTCTCACATGCCTTCTTTCGAACTGTAGATAAGATTTTATATGAGTTTCTTTTCAGCAGTGACTTTCTCTTTGCTACTCTACCTCTTAAAGCTTTGACTGGTAACAAACAGGCACCAGTTGTTGTATGTACAGTCTTTTGCTACTTCAGTCGCTGAAGCTTGTAACTTCTTCAGAGGAGTCATAGGTGTCTTGGTGGCCTTTTTCACAACCTTCTATTTGCACAGTCATTCAGTTTTTGAGGGCAGCCTGCTTTAGGCGGATTCACGCATGTGCCACATTCCTTCCGTTTCTTAATGAGAGATTCAAGTGTACTGAATTTTCTTGTCTCTATAACCTAACTTGTGCTTTTCAATAACCTTTTCACAGAGTGGCTGTTTCTTTTATCTCTGTAGTGTAGTTATAGCCAGATGTACAGATGCACCAGTGACCTTCCAGATACAGATGTCTTTACACTACAAGCCCTTGAGACACATTCACTGCACTCAGATGATCTCCATTTCACTAATTTTGTGACTTCTAGCACCAGTTGGCTGCACGTTGATTACTCTGTAGAGATATATTGTCACCTTTTTTTTTTTTTCATAAAATCTTGTCAAAAAACACAAATTATAATCACCACGATTCAATGCTGAAACCCCAAAAAAGAAGCATGAATACTTTTTATAGACACTGTATGATGAATGAAATATAATCTCCCCTATCCGATGTGTGATTCAGACAGTGTGTGTAGTCTTTAGTCGGAATAATCTTTCTGGGTAAAGATTTAGTCAGTTCACTGTGAGGTAAAATCTCATCATGAGCCCAGTGGAGCATGCTGGGCTTAAAAACAGAGAGGAGGTGCAGCTCAGCGCCTCTTATCAACACAGATCTACCTCCGTGAAAGACACACGTTGGTGTCGCAGCGCTCACATTTTTGTCTCCTTTTTTTTTCTGCTCCCACTGCAGTTTCAGTCCATGTGTGAACCACTTTGAAAAGTTGGGTTTTCAGGATTTGTTTAAAAAAAAAAAGTTTTACTTTTACCTCAGGATTTTACTTCGACATTCAGTTGCAGTGGCACAAGAAATATCTCATCTGTATTATGGGAGGGATGTGGTGTCTTGCTACTATCTAATGCATTTTTAGCCATTTATGCAGTGGTCTGCTGGGTTTTCAGCTGGTTCTAGTCTGTCTGACAGGCTAGCTGCTGGGCTATGGCACATGACCACAGAGGTTATTTTGGGTGCGAGTGGTTGCACCGTTTCCCAGCATTGGCAGCAAACAAATACAGGTTACAACCTCCTACAGTCGCGAATGACGAGCTGCACCTGATTGGACGAAAGCTTCACTTTCTGTTTTATTATGAGAATAGTTCACTGAAATGTAGAGAGAAAAAGGCAATGAAGCTGCTGGTTCTGTCTTCTTATTGAATCAACAACCATTTGTTTTAAAGTTTTCCAGGATTTTCCAGTTTCAGGAGTTGCATAAAGTATTACTAGACTTCAGTTTTATACAAAATAGGAGCAGCCAATGAGATGCACATTCACTTGAAACATGTCGGGAGTCTACCAGTTGCAAGGCTGTTTGCACAGACAATGAATGGAATAAAGTTAAAATGTTGGATCCTGTGGACACACAAGTCCAGTTGTAATGTATAAACCCAAAAACATTAGGAAGGATAATATTCATCTTGAGGTTGCAGAGCTCATTGTATCCTACTACATATAAAAGACTTTACCTGAACCTTATTCATCGGTGGGCAAAAAAAAAATTTTAGATTTTGTCCTGAGGGTGACACAGTAAATATTGTTTATCATCCGAGGAGGGTGAATTTGCTCAGTCAAGGTCACAATGCTCTAATTTTATCCGTGTAATTTCTTGTGAAGTGGGAATTTTGTGTCTGAGAGTGGCACATGGTAGAATTAGTAACAGCAACGATTTGTGGATAAACTGTGAAGCAGTTTCTTAGAATGACCTCCACTGACACCTCCAGGAAACCGAGGCGCAGCAAAGTTACCTCGTTTGACTTGAACAAAAGAAAAAGTGGAGAAGAGAAGTGGCTGCTGTGCGTCTGCTCATTGTGCTCTTTGAATTTACATGTCTCCTCCTGTAATTGCAGCTGGTACTTTGGCAAACTGGGCCGTAAGGATGCAGAGAGGCAGCTGCTGTCCACCGGCAACCCTCGAGGCACCTATCTCATTCGAGAGAGTGAAACCACAAAGGGTAAATTTTCAAAAAAAAACACACACACTCACTCCTTGACACTCTTACCAACCTACATCACTGTGTTTGTTAGTGTGTGTTTATGCCATGACAGATTTACTACCTGTGAGAACAGATGGTGTAATTATAGGTAGAACCTGTGAGTAGAACCTCTGATTTCTGAGTGATGGAGTCATTGTTTCTGTAGCAGCGAGTATTGAGAAGTGTTCAGTGTCCTCATTTTATCGAACTGTAATCTGCATCCCCCAGGTGCCTTCTCCTTGTCCATACGGGACTGGGACGACGTGAAAGGAGACCACGTCAAACATTATAAGATCCGCAAGCTAGACAGCGGCGGCTACTACATCACCACCAGGGCTCAGTTCGACACGCTGCAGCAGCTGGTTCAGCACTACTCAGGTAAAAAAACGAAGCTTTTCAGTGATATTTTTTTATGTTGTGCTTAATTTTAAAAGCAATGCTACATGATACAATGGTGCTCCTTCTGTTTGTAAGTGCAGTCTGGGTTATTCTTTAAAATCAGTTCACTTTTCATCATATAATGGTTCTTTTTAGGACATACTTTGCATGTATTCTGGTTAAATTTGTAACCTGGTCAATTTTTGGATGTAATCTTATCTGTTTTAGGTTACTTTGAGTAATTTGGAACATATTGTAGTTGTACAGGTGATATCTGATTAGTTTTAAAGTGTTCTGGATAATTTTTGATCATAATCTGGTTAATATTACAAATTATTCTGGTAAATTTTAGCACCTGATACACTTCAGGATGTGAAGTTTGAGGTTGCTTTTAGGAATAATAG
>NW_007578141.1:429809-485848 GCF_000690725.1 Stegastes partitus | reverse complement strand
GTCACGTCTCAGAATGTCGTGAAAACGTGTCAGGATGTAGTATATAGTGCAAATAGTGTAATGCATGTGGTAGAAAACACCTTCGGAAAGTATTTCCTTAAGAATTACACATTTTGTCTTTTGACCTGTACATCCAGGTCTACATCCAGTAGAAAGAACAACGAACCCACGTCTTAGGGAAAGTATTGGAACTTAAGCGCCCCAACCTGAAACTGATCTCTGACGTCCGACCACTTTAAAGCCCCCAACCCCAACTCTTCCCATGACTCAAACCTCCATCACTGCTTTTTGTTGTTGTTGAGTACCATTAAATGTAAAAAATTAAATTAAATCTGAGAAAAACAGCTTAAAAAATGGTCTTCACATGTTTTCTCCAACTAAGTTCAGAGTTTTACAGCATTATGCATAATATTCAAAAACCTGGTGAGAAGTGCTATGAAAACCCAAAACCTTCTACAATTAATGTTCTAAATAACAGGACAGAAAAATGAATATGAAGTTTGTGGAGTTTAATAAGCATTTATGAAGAATTTTTCCTCAGAATGCTGAAGAACAATTAGCATTCATAACAAAAATTACCCTCATTTTTACAGCAGACCAAAAATATTTCTGAAAAAAAGAAAGAAAAAAATCCACATCTACAGTTCAACCTTCTTTTTTTTTTTCTTAAAATTTCAAGTTTTCAAAATTTATGTTTATGAACACATCATTTTTTTCTTTTAAATTTCTTCTACACTTATTCATTTGTGTCACCATATATCCTCGAGCACTGCAGCAAACTCTGCTCTAGTATTTGTTGTAGGGGGAGTTGAACTTGTAGCTTGAGTACGATGGCGCGTTGGAAGCATCAGTGGACACCACAGGAAGCAGCAGGAGTCCTGTGCTGATGTCCCTCTTACACCGATCCATCGCCTGTTTGTAGGACATCTTCTCCTTCGTGATGGGATCCACCAGCTCCTTGGTGTGAGTGGCCTCATTTTGCAGCTCATCTGCTGTCGTGCTGTCGATCAGTTTGGTGGCGACGGCTTCTTTAACGGTGAGCCGTCCTGCTTTGGTGGGATCCACCAAACCGCCGGTCAGGTACTGCGCCTCCATGTAGCGCCGGGCTTGTTCTTGGGGAATGTACCCCTTCTGTGCCGCCTGCCCGACTGCAAGACGCTCTTTGGTCACGGGGTCCTCCACTCCTGTGAAGGCCTTCTGGGCATTCAGAAGCTTATACATGTGGCTCGAGTCGATGAGACCGTGTTCGACCGCCTTGTGCACGGACAGCTTGTCCTTTTTGGTGAGATCAACGATTCCGCCGGAGGCTGCTTGCGCCTCCAGGAGCTTCAGAGCTGTGTCGGTGTCGATGAGTTTGCGGGTGAGGGCGCTTCTCACAGACATGCGGCTCTCAGTGGTGTTGTCAAATATCCCTGAGATTGGGAAGTGCTCGTCCCCGGCTGAAGCACTGAGGTTAGTCAAGCTGCCACTGTGGTGAGAGTTGAGGCTGGAGTAGGAGGACCTCAGGGGCTTCGGCATGGAGCTCAAGGGAGAGGACGGGACGGGTTTGGTAGGAGATCTTGGGGGCATTGGAGGAACAACTGGAACAGGAACAACTGGCTTATTTTCTTCCCCAGCGACGAGGAGGGCAAACTCAGAAATGGTCATTTTCCCTTCCCTGTAGCGGGTCAGGTCGTACTCGGTCAGGCGGCCGGACTTCAGAGCATCCTTGATGGAGTACTGCTTCCCGCTTTTTCGATCCTGCAAAATCGTTGTGTTCCCATCTGGACCAGTTGAAGTGATTTCCTCCCAGTCACACTCCAGCTCAGACAGTTTAATGTACTGGTTTCTATCAATTAGTCCCTGCAAGTAGGCATCATAGGGAGACAAGTCTTTACCAGTGTCTGGATCCAGGATGGAGATTTTTGTGGAAAGGTTTGTCTCTCTGGTGTGGGTTTCAGAATGGTCCTCTTTGGTAAGGTTGTTCTGCAGCTCCATGATGAGCGTCTCTCTCTGGTGTATTTTGTCCTTCTCATTCAGAATCTCCTTCTCCAGTCGCTGCACTTCAGAGGACGACTTAAGACTTCTCTGTCGAGCCATCTGGTTCCTCTCGCTCATCAGCTTGGACTGCTGCTGGAAGGTTACGTTAATGGTCTGTCTTTGGGCCTCCAGCATTCTGAGCTGTTTGAGGAGATCGTCCTTTTCTCTTTGCAGAGCGTCTCTGCTGGAGATGAGCGTGGTCTCCTCATGAGACGTCGTAGACTTTGATGTCTGCAGATGGCTAATTTTGATGCTAATGCTCTGAAGGATATCTTCCTGGTCCCGTCTCAGATTCCTCTCCTGTGATACTAGCTCTCTGAGATGTTCTCTTTCAGCTTCCACTGCTGGATCCTTCTCGACACGAACAACCTCTCTGTACACAACCTTCTCAACTGACTTCTCCTTTTGCAGAATTTCCAACTTCAGCCTCAGGTTACGAATTTCTCTCTCGAGACGACTAATGTTGGTGCCTTCAGTCTCCAAGTCGACGCGTATACCATCAGTGAGTTTCTCCAGCTTAGGATCCTTCTCCACTTTCAGCACCTCCTCAATTATGATCTTCTCCTCAACAGGTGTTGGAGACGTCTCCAGCTCAAGAATGCGAGCTCTGATCTGTCTGAGCTCTGACTCCACTTGAATCTTCTTCTGACGATCATCCATCTCAGCCAGGGTGCCTTCTTTTTCTTTAACCACACCTCTGAGCTGTCTGACCTCCAATTCAAGTTTTCTACGGGCTTTCATCTCATCATCCAACGACTTGTTTAATTTCTCGTGCTCCACGATCTGCTTGGGGTCCCTCTGAAGACGAACCACCTCCTGCATGACGATTTTCTCTTCTGGCTTCTGCCTTTCAAGGACGATGTACTGGTTCTGGAGGTCAAAGAGGAATTCCTCCACGGTGCGGCGCTGTTGAATCTCTTCTCTGACATCCCTTCGAAGTCTGTCCGCCTCTTTCTCCAACAGAGGATCATTCTCATATTTAATGATCTCTCTATTCACCAGCTTTGTCTCCACTTTAGATTTTTCCGCCTTCAGTTCATCTCTTTCTTTACGGAGGTGGGTCAGCAGCTCGATGGTGGTGTCATAGTTGAGCTGCAGACGGGAAACTTGGTTGTTCAGCCTTTGGAGCTCCCTCACAACTTCAGGACTCTTCTCTTCTTTGATCACCTCTTGGGTCACCTCCTTGTACTCCACTTTGGGCTTCTGAGCTCGCAGGGTAGTGAGGGATGTCGTCACTGTGGTAATTTCTTTCTCCAGGTCCGTACGGCCTCGGCTCGAATCCTGCAGCTCTTTCCTCAGACGAAGCAGCTCGACTTCTGTCTCGGGGTCGACTCTGTAGATCTCGTTGATGATCTCCTTGACTTCCACTTTCTGTCTGAGCTTATCCACTTCATTGTAACGTAGCTGAAGGGTGGTCAGGTCTTTTTTCAAGATGGCAGTCTCATCCTTCTCCTCTGCCAAGGCCGTTCGTAGCTTCTTCGACTCGTCCAGCAGTTCTGGATCTTGCTGCACTTGCTTCACCACCTTGGTGACGACCTTGGGCTGGATGGTGGGGATGACTCTCTCCATTGTGTTTATCTCGCTCCTAATGGTGAAAATGCCGTCATTCAGGGACTTGCACCGCGACTCTTCCTCTACGATGTCGTTCTGGAACGTGAGGACAGCTTTCAGCATCTCTGGATCTTTTTCGAGCCTCACCACTTCCTTTTTGACCACCTTCTCTTTGATTTTTGGTTTTTGCTGAGACAGAACCGTGAGCTCAGTTTTCACTTGCACCGACTCGGTGTCTCTCGTTTGGAGCTCCAGGCGTATCCTCTGCATCTCCTCTCTAATCCTGGCCGCCTCTTTGTCGAGCCCGGGGTCTCTCTCGTACTCGGTGAACACCTTGGTCACGAGTTTAGGCTCGACTTTGATCAGCTCTAATTCCAGTTTGATGATCTTCTCGTTGAATATTTCTATCTCCGAACGGGTTTTCGACCTCTTCAGTTCTTCGTCCTGGATCCGATTCCTCAGAGACTTCAGCTCCACCTCCAGTTTGGGGTCGCGGTAATACTGCACCACCTCCTTCTCCTCCAGCCTCTCCACTCCTCTCCTGTTCTTCAGAGACAAAAACCTCCTACGGTACGTTTCCAGTTCTTTTTCAGCGTGCAAGCGCCGCTCAACCTCCTCGTTCAATTCCCTTTTCAGGCTGTCGGTTTTCTCCAGGTCCCTCTGCTGGCTCTGAAGCTGCAGCTGCTGACTGACGACTACCTCGCTGACTTTCTCTTCGTTCTGCACGGAGATAAAAGCACAAAGACAAACAGAGGGTCAGGAAAGTTAGAGGTAACTGACGATTATGATCCTGTGTAGAAATTAGCAGGAATCAACGATAACAGTAGCGCTGCCGAGGGTGTTTTAAGTCCATGTTATCGTACCCGAGCCTTCATGTTCTTCGCCGTCCCCAGCTGACTGAGGAGCTGGTTGTTCTCTGCCGACACCACGGAAAAGAGGTTCAGAAGATCTTTCTCCTGCAGTAGAAACACATCAGTTAAAAAACCGTAGATGAAAATGAACTCTGTGTGATTTCTCAGTTGCTTTAAACCGCACCGTTTTCCTGACACCCTGAGCCAGAGTAGATGTTTGGCGTTTCTTCGGAACCGGCACCTCGTCCTCGTCTTCTTCGTCATCGTCGGTGTCGTCGTTCAGAGCGCGACGGTACGTGTTTGACTTGATCTCGTACTCCTGAGAGGAAACACGTTTAAACATTGAAGGATTAATTTACTTAACGCTGTTGCAAATAGATAATCGTTTTCTCTGAACTCACGTTTAAAACGCCCTGCAGATCACGGGAGAGATCCATGACTCGATCCAAATCGTCCGACTTCTTCGCGATGTCCTCCACCACTCTCTGAACAGGAGATTTAATGAAAACGACTCAGTTCAAACAACTTTATTACACCAATACGTAGACGAGAAGTTGGACTCAGCTTAACGTCTGCAAAGAGACGCTTCTGTTCACCTTCTGAGACTTCTGCTTGGCTGCTATCTGCGCGACGTCATCAGTGGGTTTGATGGTGTTATTGGGCAAATTGACCAAGTAGAAGTCCAGCGACTGAACGGCATTCTGGAAATCTTGATTTTTATTGGTGGCTTTTTGCACCAGAGCAGATCTAGAAGAAAGTACGTACACGTATAAATATACATATATAGGTTACAAAAAGGTACTGTGATTGTAATAATGCATGATCAGATTTGTTCCTCTCACCTGTCCTGGAGCTGATTGTTAACGTTAGCGTAACGGTTCTTCAGGTTTTTCACCTGGGTCCCCTGGCGCTGGATGTCGGGACAGTATTCATTGAAATTCTGCCTCAGGGAGCTGCTCGCTTTCTCCGTCAGATCCAACTCTCTGCCTAATTTATTCAGCTCGTCTTTCCTCGAGGCGGCTTCTTTACTCAACGCCTGTTAATAAAAAGATGGAGAGAAGAAAATCATACTTGTACACCTTTAGGCCCTCTCATGTTCTGCAGGATTGTTTGATGTCTAAAATACGACACCTGCAGCTTCTTGTTGCGGTTCTGAAGAGCGGTAGGTTGATCAAGGATGGCGGTGTCTTTAGTCAGCTGATCCTCCAACCCGGAGACGATGCCGTCCACGTTCTGGATCTGCTTCTCCAGGAACATGGAGGCCGTAGATCTGACAAGAGATGAGTTAAATAACAACAACAACAACAACAACAAGTATACGATTAGAAAAAAAGCTTTTCCATAGAGGTGCATCTTTATGAAATAGATAAAAAGCAAATACTGATAAACGGCCCTGTGTAGGATCATGATGAATGCTCATCTGCTAATACATGAAACAGTCGTTCAGGTAAATGTTATAAAGCAATATTAGCCTAAAGTTTGCTAACATCTGAGTAATGGTGCCCTCCTTATTTTTTCTTCTGTCACAAGTTACGTGAGCTTTAAATTCTTTTCTGTTTTTATATAAAGAAAACAAA
This sequence comes from Stegastes partitus, assembly GCF_000690725.1. NCBI lineage: Eukaryota > Metazoa > Chordata > Actinopteri > Pomacentridae > Stegastes > Stegastes partitus. Next base: position 479,850 of record NW_007578141.1, on the reverse strand, counting down.
CGCTATAATTCACACTACCCTTCTTACTTTTTGTTGTAGAGATCAATAAGCGTGTTGAGGTCGTGGATCTTCTTGTCGGCAGCGCTGAGTTTTGGGGGCAGAGCCGAGGCCATCGGGCCCAGAGGCTTCTTGGCCAGAATGGGATCCATCTCCCTCTGGACGGCAGCCTTCTCCGACTCCAGCTTCCTCACAGTCAGAGCAGATTTCTGGAGAGCAAAGACAATGTTTCAGGATGAAATGAGTCTAATTAAGCTGTAGCCTCGGTGGTTTTAGGGATGCTGTCACCTCGTGCTCTTGCAGCCGGCTCGCCAGGTCCTGTGCGGGGTTGCGGTTATCCAGCGGGGCCCTCAGGCGGTTCAGGATTTCTTTCTCGCTCTTCTCCAGGGCGTTGTTGATTCGGTCTATGTCACTGTTGAGCTCTGCAGCTCTGGGATCTTCTGGAGCACTTTGCACAGCGGCTGAGGAGGAGAAAGAGAGTCTGCAATGAACAGCTTAGATACACCCAAACGTTCCTCATGAGGCTGGTTTAAAAATCTGTGAAAATAAGAGAAAGCAGCTGTTCTTCTCACCTGCCTTCTGAGGGCGAACCACCTCCACGTTCGGGTTCTTCAGGGAGGTGATCAGAGCAGATCTGCGGCTCTTCAGGTCCGTCAGCTGCTTGTCGAGCCTGAACAAACAGAGACCGGGTTATTTAAACCCACTGCAGGGGAATCATCAGAGAAACAGCAGAGGTGAAAAGGTTTGAGCACCTGTTTACTGTCTCCAGGGCCTCGGCATCAGGCGGCGGGATCATGAAACACGCCCCAGGGAGGGTTTTGATCTTCCCTCTGCTGTTCTGAAGCTCCCAGTTCTTATTGTCGGTGTTGGACTTGAGGGTTAGCGTGTCACCACGCCTCACCGAGTCCTGCAACAGACGCAGAGACGTTTGTCCAGCTTCTGAAACACAATATGTCTCAAGACGAGCGCCTGTAAACGACGACATCCTACCTCTTCGTCCGCCCAGTCGCACAGGGACACGACGGTGGTGGGTTTGCTGGGTTTGGTTCTCCGTAACCTCAGAGGCACAACTTTGCCGCTGAGCTCCCTGAGCGCCGCCAGACGCTGCTCGTTCCTGCTCACGGCCGGTTCGTCTCCCTGACGGCGACACAAACTGTCAAAGATGGAGAACAAATGCTGCCTCCCCGACTATTCTACCATTACACAAGCAGGCAGAAGCAGAGCTGATCTTTCTGATCCCGTTTAAAGCCGGTTAAGACTCTGTGAGTGCAGCCTGACATCTGGAGGACGTTACCTGGAGCAACATGCAGAGTTAAACCTGGAACCAGCAGACGTGTTGATGTACAGCTTAACAAACGTACTAGACCACCTGTCTAACGTGTTAAGAACTGCACATACATATATATAGACTGTCCAGCATCGTGAAGTGCTTTAATCCACACTCAGCTCTCAGTTTTACCATTTTGAACCAAATTTACCTTTTAATCCCCAAATCTGAGCCGTCAGAAATGAATCAAGCATCACATTCAACCACTAAAACTCATTTTTCTGTTCAGGAATGCAGGTAAATTATTATAATTTGACATCTTAATCAAGAAATATGAATGTGCTTTACCATTTTTTGCTGTTTTTTTGTAAAACGGTTAATTTAAAAATGCATGGATAACAATAATAATTATATTTTAGCATTAAAAACATCATTTTGGTTAAAGAGCTTCTACATTCTGGTGTATTAACCGTTACAGAACCATAAAAAATGATTTAGGTCATTACCAGTTCTGTTAATTTAGACCAGCTGTGGCACAAACCGTACACTGGGTGGTGGTCTAATAAACTTGTTAAGCTGTGTATAAGTCAGTAAACCTGCTTTTTCAGGACAAGCTATGATAAATAACCAAACACTGTGAGTCAACACAGGAGGTGAAGAACCTGAATACTGACTAAAACGCACCGACCTGCTCCGTTTCTCTTTGTCATCTCTGTTTAAACTTTGCAAATATTTGATGTTGCTCTTAACTTACATGTTAGTTGCTTTTTGACTCATAAAATATAAAAACTGTGCAGTTTGCAGAACAACGTATGTCACGGAGTCGACAGTAAGGATTTTTTAAATCACAGATGAGACGTGTTGTCTGATGCCGTCTCATAACTACTGAAAAAGCAACACTTAGCTGTGAGTTATTTGATATGTGTGTCTTATTTTCAACTTTTTTAACCCGATTTTGAAAAACTGGGATTAATCAGAAAAAGCTTTAGATGTCTGAAGAAATGCAAAGTATTTACTAAAGTACTTGTACTTATTTTGATTTGATGTAATTTTATGCTTTTTTTTCCGTTCGTTTAAAGATGAAGATATATAACAAGCTTCTAAAATGCAAAACATTAAAGATTAAACAAACTTTTTAAGCTTCTTACAAAAAGCAGACTCGTGTTACAGACGTCTGTATTGTTGTTAACACGTCTGACGAATTTCTCTCTGAACTTCTCACGTGTTTTCATTTCAATAAAACTTCAAATAATCTGATATATCGCAGCAAAAATCAAAGCTGAGACAAAAAGTTCACAAACAGATTTGTGCATCAGAACTTAGTTTTAACTTTAATTATGTTTGGATCCTTCAGATTTATCCGTCGTCTGTTTCTAAAACTGGATGTAAAGTCGTTCAAACCCGCTGCCGACTCGCTGATGCTTCACGACTAATAACTAAATGATGTCAGATATAACAATAAGGGACCAAAGCTGGACTTTAAGTACATTTAGCTGCTGATACTTGCAGGACTTTTACTTGTAACAGAGTATTTTTACTTTGCTGTCGCGGTACTTTTACTTGAGTAAACCATCTGAACACTTCTTCCACCTCTGACCGTAACCAGACTGAACAATCAGAACTGAATATTCTCTACAAAGATGGAAGTTTCATTAATTTAATTCCTTAAAGAAAAAAAAAAAAGAAAGACAAAGCAGTGTTGTACCTCCAGAGCCAGAAGGACCTGAGGTTTGCTCTTGCTGGCCAAAGACTTGGGCTCCAGAGTGGATCCGAGTCGCTCCAGAGAGTCGGACAGCTGCTCCGCGTCCAGCTGGAACTGCATCGAACAGCCGCATGACGGTTAATGACAGCGCAGAGGCAACGTGTGAGTTAGCAGAAGGAGTATTTATGGTATTCACCTTCTTGTATTCATCAACGTTGTCCAGGTGGGCTTCCTGAGCCAGACACAGGTTGAGGAAGGCCTGCCACTCGGCCTGCACCGTGTCCCTGTGCGCCTGAAAAACAGTTCAGTTAAATGGTGTTTGGTTATATTCTGTTCAGTCGAGCTGATAAATCTGACAAATATATTGTTTGATTACAGCTGTAATGCAGATACGTATGTGACACCTTTATCGTGGGGCTGCCGGGGTGTTTCATGTCCACGAGATGATCTCCTTCATCCTGCAGCTGGATGACTTCCCGCTCGTGTGCTAGCAGTCCGTTGGCTTTGAATTTCTGCATGAAAACACAAGAAAACACGAGGATTTAACTCAGATTCTCCCAGAAATGTCGATCACAAAGTCCGTCTGGTGCAGCTGGTCCTCGGTAGACAAACCTCTGATAATAATAATCATAAAAGATACCAGCATATTACATGAACCTACATAAAAACAACATGAACAGAAGCGGTAAAGGTGTTGTATTGTGCCCCTTTTCTCATGTGACCCCACATTTTTCAGCTCAAAGTACCACAAACATGCTGTTTTCCTCTAAAAAGCCAAATGAGCTGCTCCTCTCAGGAAGAACATGCCGTCAGTCATTCAGGTGTTACAGCACTTCTGACCAATTTTTAAAGGCCAAACTAGTCATCAGGAGGCTTCAGGAACAGCAGAATTAAACGTCTTTATATGTTAACAGTTTTTATTTTTGCACTTCCAACTTTCTAACAAGCATAAAACACAATAGAAATGGATTTTCACCGTTTAGTATCATAAAGGAGCTGTTTCCTCGCTCCGACCTGCATTAAGAGATTCTAAGACTGGAGCATAAAAACTTTGAGCATTCTGCACTTGAAGCTGCTGCACTATTCCCTCATGGACCTCATGCTGCTGTGTGCTCTGTACTGTTTATACATCGGTCTATATTAGTTTTATATCGGTGTTATTATCTTATTGTTTAATTGGTTATTACTATTGTTTTTACTGAGGCCAAGACCTGAGTACTGAGTGAGGAGGTAGATGATGGATCGATTATGCACTGAACGTGGATGTTTGCACTCCACATTTCCTACAAAGACAGGAAAAGTACAGCAAAGCCTGAATAATTTTGCTTGCTTTGAGACACTTAAGAAGGAAATGCATGCTTTTTTGCTTATACAATGCATGCCATTCACCTTTCAGTTACTCAGTGAGCACATTTTAATTCCTGCAAATGAATCTAAACATTAAGGAACTTATTTAGTTCTTTCTGTTCCGTGCTGTGAATGACAATAAAGTGTCTGTGTCTAAAAAGCAGAATCTTTAAATTAAGTCTTTTTTGCATTTTGCTGTGAAGATGTTTTTGGATCATCTACAACAAACTGGGAGATTAAAATCGAGCAGCTACATCTGGCGCCAACGTCGTCACCTCGTACTCCATGCGGACGCCGGCGGGGTCGACCATGCGGTCGCTCCAGTCCCTCTGGAGGAGCCTCTCCTGCTGGCCCGACAGGTAGACCAGCTCCTTGCTGCAGCTCTGCATGTACTCGTAGAGGGAGGCCAGGTGGCTGCGCCTCTGCTGGGAGCTCTCCTGCAGAACGCACCACATTTAAGAGCTCACATCTCTCAAACAGAAGGCCTCAGATAGACAGGTGATAAACAACTCACCAGAAGCTCTGCATATTTCTTTTTGAGGGCGGCATACTGCTCCTGTGAACACAGAGGATGAGGAAACAGGTGAGGGGTCGGTCCTGTGTGTCATTCTGCTCAGTGTGTTTGCTGGGTGCTGGTACCTGTGAGCCGGCGCTGCTGGGCTGCAGCTGGCTGCTGTACGCCTCGATGGCCTGGTGAAGAATGTTGTGTGCTGCGATCTGCTTCTCTGCATCGGACAGGTTGGGACCGTACGCCTCCGACTTCAGCTGTTTCTGCAGAACATTTCACACCAATGTTCAGCAACCCCAGAATGAGTTCAAGCTTGTCAAACCGTTGCGGTTGCATCGACTAACCAGTTTTTCATCTAGCAGAGGTCCCCAGTCGATCTTTTGTGTCCGATCCACGTCCTGCAGTTGGGCGTAAACGTCCCTGTAGGTCGCGCAGTTCCTGGCCCAGCGATCGTGGAGGTTACTGACACTGAAAACAGACACAGCAGCGTTTGAATAGGAGCTGAGGAGGCGGGCGGAGAGCAGCGAAAGGGGAATGTGGCAGTGACAGTTTGTGTTTTCTGGAAGGTATGCGAGATTCAGGTGTGTCTGCTGGCACGCTGCGATGTTTGTGAGGGTTTTTATTTGCTGTGTGATACTCGAGAGTCGACTCACTCTTTCTCTATCTCCTTGGCCTGCGGGTGCTGCAGCTTCTTGGCTTTACCCACGTCCATGAAGAGGTCCTTGAGCAGCCCCTCGGCCTCCGCCAGGTTGTCGGCATTCTCCTTCTGGTGGATCAGCGGCTGGCCCTTTTTGCCTCGCTCTGCGTCCTGCACGGGAGAAACATTGTCAGATTAAAACACTTCTGGATGTTTGGCAATCTGACTGATCTGTTTAGTGGATTTGGTTTGGAAAAGCAAGCAGCACGATGCTCGTTGCTGCTTTTGTTCTCTGCAGTTCTACCATTAACAGCAGCATGATGGGAGTTTCTAAGCAGCTGAAGCTGTGATGCCTTCATTGGTGCACTTCTTACCACAGCCAGCGACTTCTCTGATTGCAGGATGTTTTTCTCCACTTGGTCTGCATACTTCTGCATGCGAGCGATCACCACAGCCAGGTCATTGGCCTGAGACCTGGATTTTAAAAACACAGATAGACGATGGTTAAAATCCTCCTGACTGATGGCACACCGTAGCTCACTGCAGAGTCCTTTAGAAGTTTCTTTCTGCATGACTTGATGACACGAGGAAGCTAATACCTCGGGTTAGCAGGCGCGTAATCTGATCAGTGAGATTGGAAGACGTGTTTGCACAGTTTAACATCAGTGATTTCACTTTCTGAGAACTTCAAGGTTGGAGAAAGTAGAGAAAACTATGAGGAAGAGCAGTCACACCAGATAAAACTTTAGAAAGTTTGAGCATTTAAAGGCAGATGCTCCTTGTAAAAGCGTCACATTATTGCAGCATTTCGGACCATAAACGCATCATATTTTGGTTGATCAGATGTTTTGTAGGTTTAATCTTGACAGTAGTTCAGAAATAATCAGCATCTGTTGTCGTCAAATGAATGCAACGGAGGAAAAGTCAAATATTTATCAGTGAAATGTTATAAAATCGAGGTGATGCTGAAATACAATCAGGTACAACACTTGCTGGGTTTGTAAAGACGTTCAACATATTGATTTTGAAGTTAATGTTTCAGCTGAAGACGCCTCCTCGCCGCTGCCACCGTCTCTGTTTGCTCACTGATCCGTCCTCTGATACCAGCGCCAACTATTTGTGCCGACACACCCAGGACCGGGACCGGGGGGACTCGGTGGAGGGGAGTGTCCCACCGGTCGCCTCCGCTCAGGAATGCCGTCGGTGTGTGACACAGACATTCCTGCTCAAAGTCCCACCGAACCTGTCAGCTCCCATCTAACGAGTGCTGCCATTAATTTATGGCCCATTTATGACATGTGTAGTCACACTTTACAGCTTGTAGTAGGCTGAGGGAGGAAGGAGGACTAGTTCCTGCACCGAGGCCTCACAGCGGAGGAATGTGACAGTAAGTTTAGTCATTAGTGATGTGTTATTGTAAAGTTTTCTCCCTTTTAATTATGCTAAGAATTTAATTAATTGTAATTAGTTGGAGGTTTGGGCTGTTTTTAGGCACAAAGAAGCTGCTTTATTTTAAACTAAACAAACAATCTGATGAGTTTCATAATCAGGGGATCAAAACATGAAGACAATTAATTGCATTAATTACACAAAGCAGCCCCACCTGAACTGACATGAGTAATGAGCAACACTAATCTAATTATATAGAGTTATGTAACAGTCATAGGGGGCATTTTTCTGCTCTTTTTACTGTTAATATTAAATTGCATTTTGCTGATTTCACTGGCAGACTTTCTGTGGTGTCATTTTATTGCAGGAGTCTTGACTAAATAAAGGATCTTCTCCAGAGTCTTATCTCTGCTGCAGAAGTCCAACAAGCACTCGAGCAAACTAAACACTCGTCCGCCTCCATTCAGGTGAGCTGATCAAGGCCCACAGAGGAAGAAGGAGGAGACCCTGCCCTGCCTCTCCTCCTTCCTCAGTCACAATCCGAAGCCCGTGGCGTCGTCGAGGCACACCTCGGCGTGAAGCAGCACTACGAGATAAGCTGCAGCTGATTAGTCGCCTTTAAAGGGACTGGAGGGGTTGAAGTTGCGTAATTGAGTCCACACATTTATCGGCCATGTGCAGCTTCATAAAACACGACGGGTCTCTGCTCAGACAACCGCCGGTTCCACCACATAAGCAGTGACAACGAGCTGCTGCCCTCCTGATGGTGTTGGATCATTGACCCATCACCTTTAGTGGAGCTCTGATGGGCTCTGTGGTCAGATGAAGCAGTCAGGTGAGGAGACGTTGGTGGTGTTATCAGAGCAAACAGATTGTGACATTTCAGAGGAGGATTCATTCATTTTTTCCTCTGCTTTCAGAATGAATGATCCTGACACTACGTCCCTTCTGTGGCGCCTCGCTGCTGCATTCTTATTGTCTGGCTGAACAAAAACTGACCAAACACGAATAACACAATAAAAACAAAACACAACAGTCAGGTCAGGAGGAGAGAAACCGAGCAGGAACCGGAGAACAGAGAGAGCAACACCAGCCTGGGAAACCTGACAACACACACACACACACACACACACACACACACACACACACACACACAGTCCACTCACTTGCTGATCTTCACTCCGCCGTTTTCCTTTTTCTGCGACATCTCCGGAGAGCTCTTTGTGTAATCCGAGTCCAAGCGTGTTTCTCCTTTCCAGCTCCTCTCTCCTCTTCCTCTCCTCTTCCTCTCGCTCCCTTCTCGCCTCTCCTGTGGCGTCTCCCCCTCGGTTTAAGGAGTGTCCACCTGTCTCAGCTCCTCCCAGGCCGACAGGTGTGTCGTCAGTAAAAGCAGCGGAGCAGCAGACCGGGCCGACCTGTTTCTGCTCCGAGCGCTCATTAAAGTCGCTTCACGTTGATCTGTTTGGTTTATTCAGATGTGTGTGTGTGTGTGTGTGTGTGTGTGTGTGTGTGTTTTCAATCCACGATCAGCAAGCAGCTGATTAACTCAGATTCTCATTATCTGTCTGTAACTAGTTAACATGTGGTTTATGCCTGATTCTGTGTTTTATTATCATTATTTTATAGCTCACAGATGACAACAGAAGCTAACACACTCCTCACAGCGAGCACTTTAACAGTAGTCAGTGTGCCGTTATGTAAAACTAAAAACCAAGAGTTTAGATTTGTTGTTTTAACTCAGCAGCAGGAACTCAGAGCATCACTTTGTTATTCTTGTGTGATTTTGGCAGCGTGCTTCGGATCATTACCACGCTGGAATATTCCACCTCTGCCAAGCTCCTGCAAATGTACTGCTGCTAATTAAGGAGCTCACTGACATGTCAGGCAGTCGTTTTAATGACTCTGAATATTGGCTTCTTTTTGTTGACAATAATTTACCCACAAAAATGACCTTTTTATGCCAACATCCATCCATCATCTCTACACCTTAATCCTCACTAGGGTCATGGGGGGCTGGAGTCTATCCCAGCTGACTCAGGGTGAAGGCAGGTTCACCTGGACAGGTAACCAGTCTATCACAGGGCTACACTTAGAGACAGACAACCAAGCACACTCACATTCACACCTACGGACAATTTACAATCACCAATTAACCTCAACATGTTTCTGGACTGTGGGAGGAAGCTGGAGAACCCGGAGAGAACCCACGCTGCACGGGGAGAACATGGAGACTCCACGCAGGAAGATCCCGGGTGTCCTCACCGGGACGCCAACCGGCGACCTTCTAGCTGCGAGGCGACGATGCTAACCACCGAGACACCTGCAGCCCTAAATGAAAACAGACTTTTAAAAAGTAATGTCCGAATTTTAACATATGTAAAATCTGTGATTGCATTCACCTCCTTTAAACTGTCTAATTCTTCAAAGGTGCAGCCAGTCGGTGCAAGAAGTCACAGAATTTGTAAAACAGAGATCACCTGCTGATTGTAAAGACGCTTGTGTCTGATTCACCGCTCATGTTTAACTACACCATGAGGACAAGATGACTGGGAGTCATCCAGTGTTTTGGTAAATGCATGATGCATCTATAAATATCCCAACACCTTTTGCACTCATGCAGCTCCAGATCATCACACCTCCGTGCTTCACTGTGGTGGTCCAGACCAGGTTCACACCAAACATGCTGGACGTCATCTGAGCCAAACACATTTAACTCTCATCTGAACAAAGAATGTGCTTCCAGTGTTCATCAGGCTTCTTCTTGAGTTCTTTCAACTTGCAGTTTTGTTCTGAAAGAGCAAGAAAGTTTTTGTTTTTCTTTTTCCCACACTCTACACTCTAGACATTGATCGCTGAAGTTTGACCTCAACACAAAAATGTCATCGACGACTGTGTCTCCTGCTGAAGCTGAACTCCTTCACAGAGAGCTTCATCACCTTCTCTTCTACTTGCTGGTTTCACTCCGTCTCCATCCAAAGCGTAAACCAGCTACTGAGATCAAGATCTGCTCCACAATGATCAGGCTCCCTGTGTGAGGCCTCTCCACCCTTTGTGAGCAACAGAGCCATCAAGACCCTTCAGGACCCATCACACCGGCTGGTCCCTGCGTTTGAGTGGCTCCAGGTCGCCGGACTCAAAGAAGGAGGTCAGCTTCTGCTCCCAGAGCCGTCCTCCTTCTAAACGCACAACCATCTTTGACCCTCACTGCCAATGCCCACGTAATATAATGACGTGGTTTATTGTTTTAGTTTTGTTTTTATGTCTTTATATTAAATACTTTATAATAAACCCGGAGAGAACCCACGCTGCACGGGGAGAACATGGAGACTAGACGAGCTGTGAGGCAACGATGCTAACCACTTAACCACCTTGCCGTCGCTCTATGGCAGGATATCAGTCACAAATCATCGGTGTATTCAATTTAAGTTTCAATGATGACAGGTTTTCTAACTTGTGGTTCACAGATGTTTGCTTTTGTATTTTTAATATAGTCGTTTGACATCTGAGCCATACTGCAGACATTCCTGTGTAAAGTATCACCTTAAACACAGCGATGGTCTCTGCTATCAGCTCCGTGTAACACAAGATGTGCCGGGACATTGTAAAGCACTCGCTGTCTCCACAAAGAGACAATCACGGAGGAATGTCGAATAACGAGTCGCTCTGTGGCAGGATATCAGGATCACCTGCTCTTATTGTTCACTGACACATGATGGATTAGATTTTTATACCTCGCTCAGCGAAATATTAATGAAACCGGACAAGGGCAGAGTATCTTAAATATATGTAACCTGATCTCAGTGAGTCAGCTGTGATGGGATGTGGAGGTTCCCATATTGCAGCACACTGGAAGGATGAAAGCCTTTACCAGCGGCTTCATGACAGCACATTAGGAAAAGGTTCAAGAACATTGTGATGTGTCACATTAGCTGTCTTTAAGACCTTCAACGACTAGTTCACCTGTCAGAGCCATGAAGCAACTCAACACCTGAGCGGTTATCAGAAACACACCCTGCGAAATTACCCTACGAGAGTCAAGGTCTAACGCCAGGAATGCAAACGTCGCCTGCTGCCAAGACTGCAGAGCACGCACAGCATCCGACGCATGTTTGTGTTAGAACCGAGCTCAAGTATGCGCACGGTGCAGCCGGAGCGCCTCGGCCCGCGGAGCCGAACAATGCGGCCTCTTTACGCCTCGGCGGGGAGGAATCGGTTCATGGTGCTGCTGCTGCTGCTCGGTCTCATGCTTGCGGTGGGTGTGTCCGACGCACACCCAGAGCAGTTACTCCTCGGACCAACGCCCACATACCTGCAGGGGAGAGGGAGGGATTAGAGAGGAGGAACAAAAAGGTAGAAGGCAGTGAGATGGCGCTGGGGAGGAGGGCGGAGTGGCAGGACGGGAAAGGCCACAGGAGGGGTCGTGGCCTTTAGCCGCACTCCGCTTCTACGACGTATAAACCTACTGATGACTTGGACATGCAGCTCTGCAAAGACAGTCTCAGGTTGTTTTCCACCTGCAGGGGCCTCATAGTGTCAGGTTTAGATTTAAAAGGATGGAGCTGACACGGTCCAGGAGAGAACAGCCAACAGGGAGGGAACACTGGACGGACCAGACTCCAGATGTATGCCAGAGCATGTTTTGCATGTGTGCAAATAAGAAAGTGTTTGCAGACAGATTTGCTATAATTACCGTTGGTGGTTTCTGCTGCTGCTGCTGCTGCAGAGGAGCCCAAATACAACAAGTGTTTGCAGGTTCATTAATTAATCCTCTGAACCCTCGAGCAGTTTGTTCTGTTGCATTTTTCCTCCCTGTGGCCTCATTCCTCACCTCACTGCAAAATAAAGAGGAAAGAAAAGCACATCAGCTGATTTTCTTTGATAAAAACAAAACATTTTTTCAAACAAGTGTTACTAGAAAAACACCCTCTGCTCTCCAACAACCTGCTGCAAAGTTCTTTGCACTATTTCTTGCTGCATTTATTCTATTCATCCGACATGTTTGGTTTCCCTCCCGTCATCTCTTCTGTGCCAAATTAAAACACAGCCTGCAGTTCAGCCGAATGTGGATTAGCGTCACGTGACCGTCGAGTCGATCGCGGCTTCTCAGGTGCAAACAGGATTTATTTTTCATGTAGCATCACGATTTTAAACTTAGATTTGGTTCGTTTTTTGCAATTAAACTGCACGATTCGCTCACAGAAAGCTGAACATCAGACCATTCTGTGTGTTTCCTCCTGTGCAGAGTGCAGGTTAAAGGTCAGAAATGAGGACGAACACAAGCAGCAGGTCAGGCCGAGGCGTGGAGAGGTCGAACACAGTGACACCCGCTAATTGCCGAGTCCAATTAAAGTTGCTTATTTAATATGTGTTGTGACGAAGGCGCAGCGGTTTCCACCACCTTCAGGTGTTATTGTGTCCGGCCGAGCACAGCCCACGTGTTGTGAACTCCACCTTATGCAAGTCACCCAGATAAGGGTGAGCTGGTACGTCCTCTGATTAAACTCTGCCGTAACCCGATGAATAATAAGTTTCAGTGTAGAGCAGAAGAAAAGAACAAAAGAAGAAGTTCATACCAGCCCAACATGTTTCTAGTTTATTTATTTTTTTCTGCACTAGCTGCTGTCAGCAGCAGGGTGTGTCTGTCACCTATCAAGATTCAAAAAAGAAAGAAAAAAAAACTATTGTCTGACTCATAAAAGGCTCAGTAGTATTTGAACAGTTTGCGTTCCACACATACTTCCAGGCCGCGGCTCTGTAAATATGTGGAGAGCAATTTAAATGAGCCGCACCCACAGCGCCTGTTGGCCCACAGCGCTAATCTGTCACGGACTGACCTGTGACCAGCTGGTTGTATCGGTGGAGGAGGAGGAGGAGCAGCTCCACTGACGGGCCCAGATCCTCTCGTTAGGATACTGTAATCGACAAACTCTGAAACAAATCTGGATCACCAGTTAACCAATAGCAGCACGTCTGACAGCAGGACAGTTCTGGATCAGGATCAAAGAGGATCATAAATCTGTCAGTGGCATGCTTTTCTCTGAAAGTTTTCCAAAACCAACCACGAGCTGACAAAGACAGAAGAGAAGCACAGATTTAGACAAATTACTTTCATAGGGTGAAGGCAGGTTCACCTGGACAGGTAACCAGTCTATCACAGGGCTGCACTTAGAGACAGACAACCAAGCACACTCACATTCACACCTACGGACAATTTAGAATCACCAATTAACCTCAGCATGTTTCTGGACTGTGGGAGGAAGCCGGAGAACCCGGAGAGAACCCACGCTGCACGGGGAGAACATGGAGACTCCACGCAGAAAGATCCCGGGTGTCCTCACCGGGACGCCAACCAGTGACCTTCTTGCTGCGAGGTGACGGTGCTAACCACAGAGCCACCATGCAGCCAAAAAAAACCAACAAAAAAAATAATTATATTATTTTATTTACATTTTATTTATTTTTGCCGCTTAAGACCTGGCATCCACATGCTTGGACATCACATTTTGGGTTATATTACCACAGTAGTTAATTTTTTTTAAATTTTAAAAATATATATATTATTATTGTTATTCATTTATTTATTTTTTACATTTTTTAATATATTTTTTAAAAGATATTTTCTTTTCTTTTAATTTTTTTATTATTTTTTTAAAATAAAAAATGCATATAAAACAAGAGCTCAGGTCTTAAGAGGTTCAGTAAAATTAAATTAGATCATCTTGATTCAAACAGAAAAGTTTAAAAATTATATATATATATATGAGATCCAATTATGGCTCGTTATCAGGGACTAATGTGATGATGTACGACACTAACCATGAAAAGAATCACTTTTTTTCCTCCACATTTTCAATCCAAGCAGCTAAATTTTTCACTATTTATTACGATGTACACTTTGATTTTATTGTCTAAAATAATGCACATTTTACGTTTTCTTACAACACTTTGAATGGAAGCAGCTGTAATGTACGGAACGTCCCCTCAGGGATCAAGACAGTATTTCTGATTCAGGTTTGTGGAGATTCCAGCTTTTGAGGCTCAGATTTTAAGACGTACATACAAATAATACACTGGGATGAATTACAGTCCAAACTGCACCTGTTATGTTTGTTTGATGTTGACAGCCGTGTTATTTATGGGACAAAACCTTGACTTTAACTGCACTGACAGGCTGAACTGGCAGCTTAATGCTTTACTCACTTCATCACTGTTGAAACAAATCAAATATTTTAGATTTTTTTACTATATTTTATTTCTGAATCAAACCTCCTGCTGGCATCGGGCTAATCTGTTTTATTTGGCCCAGATTCATCCGAGTCCTTCTAAAATGTCTCGAAGAACTCGTTTTCAAGATCCGAATCAGTCTGACAGACAAATACAGGTTACTTATGAATGAACCGAGGCCAGGTGTGGTTCTCAACGCCGCTTCAGTGATGATTAACTTGCAGATAATCACTGACTAGGATCTTATTTTTCTGAGGAATGAAGGGCTTGGCTGTAGGCAACTGTTGTGCTCAGTATGTGTATAGAAATATATGTTGCTCTAAAACAGTAAACCTCTTCTTCTGTGGTTGTTTGGTTTCCTACCAGCAGATGTTGCTTCATCTTTCGTCTCGTTCCCCCAAAGTCCTGAAGCTTTTACGTAACCGCCGAGTGGAAAAATCTAATGACAGGTTTTGAGAAGAGTCTTATTTAAAAAAAAAAAAAAAGAAAGAAGATGAGTGTTGAGATAAGACAGGAACCCAACAGGGAGAACGAGTTGCCGATCCCCACCGGCCCAGACAGGAAGTGATTCACCGGCCGCCACCTTTTATTTTGCTACATATGTTATGGCAACATTACACGCAGGATTCAGTGGTGATATGATCTACTGAACAAATACTTACACACTGAACAGCTGCTAAACACTGACACCTGGTGGACAGAGTGATATCTACACAAGGACTGAAGGAATCTGCACACACCACAACACCACAAGTGTGTTTTTGGGGAGTTTTATTCGAAAGATCATGCAGTGCACTTCCAAGGTAGGAGCTTAACATCACTTTCAATGATACACATGAAAACCAATACATCTGTAATTACCTAGTACAAAACTTAACTAAACATTACTGAGGAATGTAACAAATTAAATAATAGGAAAAACAAGTGCGCAATGCCACTTTTGCTGCACTGCAGATCTTAAAAGGCCTGATAGAGGTTGAAGTTGTTGTAACCCTGTTGTGTAAATACAAAAAAAAAAAAATCTGGATTAAGTATAGAACTTAAAAAGACAAAAAAAAAGCAATAAATTACTTCTTTCAAGTGTACGGTGTGTTTACTGAGAGAACTGCGGAGGCATGGGGTACGGCACCAGCGGAGGAGGGTGCGGCTGTGGAGCCTGTGCCGGGGGGAAGGGGAACGGGGGATGACTAGCACCGTTCTGTGCGACGGCCTTATTGGGGGCGAACGGCTGGGCCTGGAAGTTGTTCTGGCCTCCAAAGGCGCCGGCCTGGTTGTTAAAGCTGGACTGTCCGTTACCATTGTAGCTTCCTCCGCTGAAGCCGTTGCTGCCGCCGGTGTTACCCCCATAGCCTCCGTTCTGTGAGTTTGAGCCAAAGGCCTTGTTTGGTCCATTGTCGAAGCCTCTATCATTATTCCTGTCCCTAAAACCGCCAAAATCACGCCTTCCAGAGGAATACCTATCCCGACGGTCATAGTCACCACCTCTGCCTCCCCTTGAACGACCTGGAAAGAGAAAAAAGAAGAAACACTGAGCACAATGGCGAGTCACAACTTCTGTGAAACCAATAGAAAAATCCCGAAAGTGGTTTGAAGTACTGTGAAAAACCCATCCACTTCTCAAAATAGAAAAAAAAAAAAAAAAAAAGTCGAGAGCAGCAGAGGAAAAAGCGGCTGCACTTCACAGCACAGTTTCTGTATCTCACCAATTAGATTTACCTCCTCTGTCTTCTGCCATCTGGAGGAGCTTGGGATTGATGGCCTGGTTGGCCTCCCGCAGCACAGAGATGAGGTCGCTGGCCTGTCTCATGTTGTTCGGAGTGAAGAAGGTATAGGCTGTGCCCGTCTTTTGGCTACGGGCCGTTCTGCCAATGCGGTGGATATAGTCCTCGGAGTTGTTGGGGTAGTCAAAGTTGATGACAAATTTCACGTCTTCAACATCTGTAAGATTACGTTGCAGTGTGGCATAACAGAGGACAGCACACAGAGTCGTGCACCGGCGCCACCACAACAACCAGATCAAAAACAAAGAGGGCAGGTTAGTACGGTCGTGAGGCGGGACGGCCGGTTAACCCCACAAAGGCTGCAAAAGACTAGCATTAGACAAACTTAAAATCCTCGGGGAGACTACGGTGGGAAAAGAGAAACGATGCACACTCCAGTGAGAAAAAAAAACAAAAAAAAAACCCTTCCCCTGTTGTAGCCAACTGCCAAACCAGCCTCAGAAAGAATGGATCAGCGGTCTTACCATCTTTTGGAGTATGCATTCACTAGTCCATTCCCATTGCAGCACACGCCCCACTTATTGTCTCATGGCGTCTCTACAGTGTGCACACTACTGCCTCCTAGTGTGCTTGAACTAGAACTTAACCGAGGTCCCTTTGTCACGCACACTCATGAGATGCTGCCTACAAAGCCCACACTTTGCAGCGTCTCCTGCCGAGAAGCTGCAGCTCTGAACCCATTTGCAGGATGTCTATAGTGCACCCCTTCCTTTCTCCAGACCCAGTGTTCACGTGATCATAATGTCTCTCGTTGGCAGGTCTCGACATGACTTTGAAACGCAGGCGAGGGAGGAGTGTGAGCTTGGATTTTGTCCAAGTGTGTCCAACTAGCATGTCCCACTGTCACCAAAAGCGCCAGTAGCCATGTCATTACAGAGGTGAGGGTATGATCGATCTGACAGACTGCTCTTCGGACAGAAGTTTAGGAAACTGCGATATTAACGCCACCCATGCTTTACACAGTCTACACAACGGAAAGCACCTTCTAAGTGACTCCAATGGCTTGCAATGCGGTGCCCAAACGTACATGCAAGACAATATGGGACAGTGTAGCTGGGCTTTGAGCTGGTACAGTTAGAGCCTGGGTGTGTGAAGCAGTCCAAACCATTGCCAGAGAACAGACGAGCATATTGGGGAGGAACTGTGGCCAGCCCTCAACTCTCCCCCTTTTTAGGCAGGCCAGCGCGTTATGCTGCACATGGGCCTGGTCACCTCTGTACATCTGCACGACTGGGAGACCCGTGCCTCGCCAGTCAGGACATCTCCAAGAATCCTCCTTCCCCCTCTGGATACCTGGGCTTGTCATGCCAAGGCCCTGCCATACAGACTGCTCCTTCAGGTCAGGGGAGAAACTCAGAAAGAAGCAGAAGAGTTAAAGAAAGCAAATACACTTTCTTTTGGAAATAATTGAGTGTAAACAGTTCAGCGTGGATACTGACCAAGACCCCTGGAGGCAACATCTGTAGCAATGAGAATTGGAGCCTTCCCGTATTTGAACTCTGGAAAACAAAAGAAATCGAACATAATTACGATGAGATACACATCGTGCATGTTCTACATCTCAGATTAGCCAGTGAGTCAAACTTACCATTGAGAACCCAGTCTCTCTCCTGCTGGCTTTTATCTCCATGGATACCCATAGCTGGCCACCTAAAAGAAATGTAAGGTTTCAGAGTCAGTTCATGGACACGGCTTAAAACTCTAAAATCAGTTCAACCTAGGCTGTAATGTCATGATCACAACTTTCAATCCTTACCCATCCCTCCTCATCCTCCTGGTGAGGTCATCACACCGTCTCTTTGTCTCTACAAAGATGATGGTCTTGTTCTCTTTCTCACTCATGATCTCCTCAAGCAGACGGATGAGCCTGCGAGAAATCAGTGGATGAGTAACATAATGCATTCATTTTGTGCCGTTATTGTCAAAGGTTGCCTTTACTGCGGTGGACCAACTACTCACTTGTTCTCCTTCTCTCCGTCGTTGCAAACATCCACAATCTGCAGGATGTTGTGGTTGGCACTGAGCTGCAGCGCCCCAATATTGATCTGCACATACTCTTTGAGGAAGTCCTCTGCGAGCTGGCGAACTTCTTTAGGCCAAGTGGCGCTCCACATCAGAGTCTGTCTGTCAGGCTGCAAACAGAGCAACGATTAGCAACCACTTGCTAAACATATCTTTTGAGAAAGCATTTCATTCCTGCACGTTTTAATAAAGCAACTCGTGTAAATAGAGAAACTTACTCTAATCTGGTCGACAATTTTCCGGATCTGTGGCTCAAAGCCCATGTCCAGCATTCTGTCGGCCTCATCCAGCACCAGGTAAGTGCATCGGCGAAGGTTCGTCTTTCCCGCCTCGAGGAAGTCGATGAGTCTGCCTGGAGTGGCGATGCAGATCTCCACACCTGGAAAAGAAGAAATAGTGAGAACTCAACTCTTTAAACCACACTTCTTTAAGTGCTGGACCCGAAAAGAAAATCCTACAATACCTCTTTCCAAGTCACGGATCTGAGGTCCCTTAGGTGCTCCTCCGTAGATACAAGTGGACTTGAGGCGAGAAGCTCTGCCGTATTCCGCAGCCACCTGTTGCACCTGCTGTGCCAGCTCACGGGTTGGGGCGAGCACTAAACACTGTCAGGAGGATAAAAACAGGTTTTCAGACAATAGACGGGCAGCGACACATTCAATTGTCATGACCTCTTCCAAGACACGCTGTTCTGGCTACATTTCAACTTCACAACACCGACTGCAGTGAGTCAAAGAATTAATCCTGAAAATGTGGGCCATACTGTACTAAAACCTCTCAGATAAACAGCAGGTAACCCAATGCAACAGTGAGCGATGATGACTACTTACAATTGGACCGTCTCCACGTTCCAAGAAAGGCTGGTGGTTGATATGCACGATGGCAGGCAGCAGATACTGTAAGCAAACACAACTTAAATAAGTGAAACAAGCAGAGCAGTAGTCGTGCAACATAACACAGATAAATGCTGCAGCTAATGCGCAATAAAACAAACTTACGGAAAGCGTTTTGCCAGAACCAGTCTGTGCAATGCCGACCATATCCTGGCCACTAAGAGCCAGAGGCCAGCCCTGAGCCTGGATGGGTGTTGGTTCGGTCCAGTTCATTTTGTTGATCACATCCATCACATAAGCTGGAGGGGAAAAGGGGGGGAAACATTTAATTGGGATGCACTTAACTCCCCTCTGTGATTCTGTTTTATTGGTTGTTTTAAACTTACATGGGAAGCTGGCTTCATGGAACTTTGCAATTGGATTTGGGCACTCTCGCCCCTTCACTGTAATCGTTTTGGCCCTTCTGTACTGCTCGACTTCTTGCTGCAAGACAGTGATTGAAGAACATTGCGTTCAGCGGTCAGAACCCATTGCGTAAGTGCAACACGTGCAGGAGGGAACACATGTGTTTGAGGGTTACGTAACAGTTCGTACATACCACGGACCTCCGGGCGACGTCGGGATGCTGCTGGTAGAAGTTTTTCTCAAACTTTGGGAGCTCGTCCAGGTTCCAGTGTTTTTTCCGCAGCCGGTCACCGGGGTTGCCGAACTTTCCTCCACCGCCGCCGCGGTTTCCACCAAACCGAGGTGGGCCGCCGCCATAGCTGCAATTCATTAAAGTCATTAATTTTCTCAAAGTCACAGCGAGCTCGGTCACTTCGGACACCGAGAGCGACCGTTTAGCGCCACCGGAGTGCCGTCTCTAACTGCGTCATTCCGTGAAAATGTATAGCTGCCATATACTTTCCAGCCAGCAGAGGAACAATGGAAAAAACAGCCGGCATTTTGTATCCGCATTCAAGCTGCCACATGGCGAAAAGCCGACTAGCCAGCTGTATTAGCATCACTAACCGCATTAACCAGAAAGTAAATACCCACGGGGGGGAATAGTTACACGATGACAGAAGTGTATGAAACAACCCAGTCAAACAATATAAATGCGGTAAATGTTGTAATTAATAATCTCCAGCGGGGGAAACGTACCGCCGGTGTCGCTAACGTTACCCCGAAGCTAACCATAGAGCCGTTGTGCGGGGGCACGAGGCCGGACAAGGCCTTGACAACGGGCTCAATTTACCGGCCGGGGCCTTGCGGTGGATAAATAACACCGGCTAACGGCCACGTTTTTAACTCCCACTTTCTTCGGTTAAAACTAAACTAACGCTAGACGTTTTCCTCTATCGAATCCCTCCATGATATTTCGGTTACCGGCTTATTTTCTCGGTTTTAAATCTCGTCGGCCATTTTTTACAGCTCACAGGAGCGAGAGAGAGAAAAAAATCCTTTACCGCGTAAGAAAGAAAAAGTACTTACCCTCTGTCTCTGTCTCTATCCCTGCCGCGATCTCTGTCGGAATATCCAGGCATATTGTAAACAAACGGTATAAATAAAAAAAAGATAAATACAACGTGGCTTCACTGCCGACTAAAAAATCCGACCGGCAGCGCTGAAATGCCGGTAATGTAGCAACAAGGCCCGGTTTATATCGCAGGAGGAAGTTCGATGTATTCATCCGCCGCGAGGGTTTCGACTTCGGCTATTCACGACACGATGGACTCGACGCGGACACAACGCGGCGGGAAATTGACACCGACGTCTCCGTTAAATGCCGCGAGCGGATTTCAATGCTCTGTATGAGCTAAAAGTGGGAAAAACTCGGTTTTCCTTTGACAAAGACGGCCCTATTTGATGCTTGAACGAGTGGCCGGCGGATGACTATGTAACAGACAGAAAGCGGCGATGCGGCCTGACGGCGCTTCCGATGTGTTACGGTAATTGACGTCATCAGGACCAACCCAAAACATAAAGTGCACAACTTTTCACTTTTTGTACTTTTAATTAAACGCGGTGTAGTTTGTGGGAAATACTTTTTTTTAACTTAACATTTGTCAGAATGGTTACAAATGAAATGATTAGTTGGTACTAAACTGCTACAGTGACTTTTTAGAGCCGTTTTCTGCCCTAACAAAGGAATCCTGAGAAACAACAACAACCAAACACATGGTCTTTCCATGATTATGTCTTTATGTTTACATACTTAAAACATCAACAGCTGGATAAACTTTTTATGAATGTGTCCTCAGTGACCATGAGAATACTGTCTGTTTGTCAGAGGCCTAGTTCTGGGTTCGTGGCCCAGCCCAGAGGCCTAGTTCTGGGTTCGTGGCCCAGCCCAGAGGCCTTCAGATCTTAACCTGATAACTGGGACTCTGTGTTCTGAAAGGAAAGTCATCCCTCTTTATTTCTGTGCTTGGTCAACGTTACACATTAATATCAGGGTGAGAAACGGAATGGTTGGAACAGTGTTCGTCTGTGTGGTTTGTGCTCATGATGATTTACGGCTATAATTATCAGCCAAGGTGTGTCCTGTGACAAAAACACTGGAGAGCCTCTGAGCTCGACCGGGTTGGAGTGAGACTGATATGTCTTATCGGTTATAAATACTCATTTTCATTTGAAAGCTCAGGAGCAGAGATGCAAGTGCGAGTGAGGGTAAAAAGTTTCATCATAGTCCTAAAACACTGATTCAAAGAAAAAAAACAAGAGGAAGTAAGTGACTACAGAAATGATGGATCCTGCAGGTGTTTCATAAACTCAGAGGGAAAACTTCTGCAAACAGCTGGAAGCAGCAAACTACACTTCAGCTTTGTCAGAACTCATCTTCATAAGCATCATGTTTGCCCTCAACAGGTCGGTTGTAACTGTCAGGCTGTATAAATATAATATATTGTTCAGTAGTTGTCTGGGCATTTGATTATTATCTATTCTCATACAAACATCGTGCATGCCTTTACCTAAAGTAAAATACATGTCGGCACGTTGCTGTTATTATAACACAAATTATAACATTATATTAATTTATCAGATTAGGAAACACACATCTCTCATGGATTCTTGAGTTTGACACATAAGATATTAATTATTGGTAACTCCTTAATCTGACTTTATTTCATCACAGTAAGCAAAGCAAATGAGGCAAAACTCAACTTGCATGAACAGTATGTCGTGTGTTCACCTCCTGATGACTAGATTCTGTGTGTTTTGTGCTCCGTGTGATGTTCAGGGACCAGCGTCGGTGCTGAAACGTGGAAGGAGACTTTGTTCAGTGTGCAAACAAAAGCCTGTTTAACATAAAACAGTTTTATCATACACGAGGGGCTCTGAGGCGAAATATTCTATGTGATTATTGTCAGAGGCTATAATGTATGATTGGAGAAAAACAAGAGACCTGGGGACATCCATCCATCATCTCTACACCTTAACCCTCACTAGGGTCATGGGGGGCTGGAGTCTATCCCAGCTGACTCAGGGTGAAGGCAGGTTCACCTGGACAGGTCACCAGTCTATCACAGGGCTACACTTAGAGACAGACAACCAAGCACACTCACATTCACACCTACGGACAATTTACAATCACCAATTAACCTCAGCATGTTTCTGGACTGTGGGAGGAAGCTGGAGAACCCGGAGAGAACCCACGCTGCACGGGGAGAACATGGAGACTCCACACAGAAAGATTCCGGGTGTCCTCATCGGGACGCGAACCAGCGACCTTCTTGGCAATGATGCCTTCTGGGGTTATCTTTTTAAAAAATTTTCTTTAAAAAGGAAAGATGTGGGGCTTTTCATAAAACATTAGAGCCTCTAACGTTGGACGTCCCGGCCTGATGACGCCTCTAAACACCTGAGATATTTTTACTTCTAATCAGATCCATTTTGAACATCTGATTGACTCCTGAAGTCACTGCTGATGTGACCTTTTAGAGATCTTTCAGTTCTTTATTATCAGGTTTGTATTTAACTCAACATCCAGAAACATTCAGCCTTGATTTGCTTCTAATATTCTGCTTCCTGTTTGACCCGTCAGTCGTATGATACAGCATCTGCACTCGGCCCGACAGCCTTGTTAATCATCATTTTACGCTTTCCCCCGGCCTCCCTCTGAGCCTCCTGCCAGACGCTGTAATCCAGACTGATACCAGCGACGACACGCTGGGTGGTCTGGGGACTATTCGCATGTAAAGCTGCAGGTTTTTTTTTATTTTGCAACCAATTATCCTCCGTCAGCACGGTTCTTACACGTCTGATAAACTGATCCGATGTAAATAATCCCCCCCATGTTCAGGCACATTATTAACATAAGCAACCATTAATTATAACCTCCTTTGTGATCTCGAAAAGAAAAAGACAGGACATGTCCGTGTACAAGGCCTTACATTGTTAGACAAAGGCAAGTTTAATTAGAACTAATTACACACAAAAATAAAATACTCTTACAAAATGATAGTGTTAACATACATCAAATTGCATCAGTCAGCTATGAGAGATATAGTCCTGCTAGTGGATCATGCTATTTAAAAAAAAAAAAAAGAAAGAAAAAATAAAAGCGGCATCTCTCAACTTTGACTTGTTTAAAAAAAAAAACAAAAGTTCAGTTCAGTGGGAGGCAGCTATGGGGCTTTTGCTGAGCGATGTAGTGTAGGAACAGACAGTAGGGCGATCGATCAGCTTGTGCACTGGACTTCTTAAAGGTGAGCGAATATCTGGTGCAGAAGTCGCCTTTAAATACAACCTCCTTCTGTGTGCAATTCCTCTTCAAGAAAATCTGTTTTTTTCTTCTCCTTTTTTCTACTTAAGTTAAAGATAAATTACAGTTTGTTTGATCCACATATATGAACAATATCTTATTACTGTACAAAGCACCATCTGAGGACACTTTTCACTTTGCATACACTCGTCTACGTGAAAGAAATGTGTGTTTTTTTTTTTTGTTGTTTTCTTCTTTTTTTGTTTAGCATATGCAAACGTTAAGAACAGTCCACGGTCGTAGAGATTGCTAGACAGGCAGCATCTTTTTTTTTAAAAACATTCAAGAATTTTTAAATCGTAGAAAACAAACCCCCCTCCCCGCCTTTCTGATAGGACTGTAGAGCAGGCTAGAAAATAAAAAAATCATCTCATTCAGTTCACTTTCAACCAAAAAGCACACGTGGAGACATGCAGTTAATGGTTCGCTGTGGGCACGATAAGAGACTTCAGCGAATCGAGACAAATGGTTAGTCGTCAAATCAAACCGACATCACAAAACTACACATGGCGTCTCCTGAGAATGTGGCAAGGTGTGAGCATGTCGAAGCAGTAGTACGTCAGTGAGCGAGGTCGCCGATGTAAGACAAATGTTAATGCAGTTTAGCACCACGCGGCTAGTAGGTAGTAGAGGTTTTTCTTTTTTTTTTTTTTCTTCAATCGTGACATGGAGGCAGCACAAAGTCAACTTTGGACTCTTCCGTACAGAACACCATTAAAATTTAACGGTGGTGACGCTAATATAGCCCAGCTACAAATGACAAATGTTAAAAAAAGGGAACATCACACCACCAGCATACGTAGCTCCAGGATGAAATCAGTAGAATTTAAAGGGTCAGCTCGATATTTGCAAAGATTCATTCATTCGGAAATAATTATGGCACTCAGATGTGTGTTTAAGTTGTTGGTTTTTTTTGCCCTTAAACCTCTTTTTGAGGTCAGAAACAAACCACAGCATTCTTTAAATTCAGTCAACTCTCGTTTCCACAAATTCTTTGTCTTTGTGTATAATTTAAACAGTAACACTCAACATTTAAAAGGTTTTATTTTTGTCGGAAAGAAAGAAAAAAAAAAAAAACAACAGAAGAAAAGGGGTTTCTGAAATATAACAGCAAATAAATTATATATATTATATAGAATTTTATTGTTTCTTTCTCAATTTTCCCTGTTATATAAAAATAACACATTTCAAGCTACTCATTCATTTCCTCGGTTCCAAACTCGTCGTGAAACGTGCGACGCGGGGGTTTGTGGGAGTCGCAGCGCCGGGTTGATGGGATTTTTTTTGCGCTGCCGTCTTTGGAGAAGGTTGTAAACAGTCGGTTGTAATTCAGTCTCTGGTCTCGCCTTCTCGTCCACACACACATGCACACACACAAACACACACACACATACATCCCAGCTTTCCATTCTTGGCATTACTGGCGGCCCCCGGTCGCTCCGAGGCACCAAACAGCCCGAGTCTGCATCCGAATTTAGTGTTTCCAAGTGGTTGCGGTGACCAATCGTGACCCTGTACGCTAGCAAACCAGCCAGTCTTGCTAATGTGGCTACTGTTGGTGTTTCAGAGCCGACTGACCTTGTGTTCTGCTTGGTAAGATGGAGAACTGCTACATGGAATATGGTCGTTTTTTTTTGTAGTTTATTTTCTTTTTAAATGCTAAAATGAACTTAGAAAAAAAAAAAAAAAAAAAAAGGAAGAGCCAGCAAAAACAAAAAACAATTGCAGGTTCCACAAGTTAGTAAATAGTCTGAGTTATTAGCAGCTGAAGAGATCCTTTTCAATGATAAAAAAAAAAAAGATATTAAGGAGGGCTGCAGGGTGTAAAAAAATAAAAACAAACAAAAAAAACCCCCAGAGTCAGGTGACATTTTCTGGTCGTCTTTGCCTCCCTTAGCTCGGCCACGTGTCCCCAGGAAGTGTGAGCGTCCCTGGGTGAAGCAATCATCAATAAACCCCCTCCCTCCCTTCCCTCCCTCTCTCCCCACCCCCTCGTCTGAATGGACTGATTTGTGGACCGGGGGGACTCGTCGCGGCCAAATCACGTCGCTTCTGGTCGTCGGTGAGCTCCGCCGGCGACTCACTCCACCGCGAAGCCGCACGTCTCCTCGATGGCAGTGAGCAGCTTGTCGTAGAGTTTGTCGTAGTGCTCGTAGGGAGGAATGTCGATCCGGTTGAAGCTGTGGAGAAAAGGGAAGCGTTTTAAGGTCATGCTTCTCTACTGGAAATAACATACAGTCGTGACTCGATCTGGACTGTGTCACATGATCAAAACCACTTGTTCCTCACCAGGTGTGGGCTTTGGGCAGGTTGTTGGTGCTGGCATCGATCTGGTGGATGGTGAAGAGTCGAGGGCCAGCAGCACCTGCATAATAATAAAATAAAAAATAAGTAAGACGGACCTTCGTACACCTGCACCGTCAGTGTTTGTGTGGATCCTTGGTTTGCTGCCTGTTTACTGATCCTCCTACACGTCCTGCTAACAGTCCAGCCTACGCTCACAGGACTTCATTACTTTCACCGTCCCCTCAGTCCGGACAGAACTTGGAAAAATGGCTTTCTGAAACCCCCTCAACCTGGAACTGTCCAACTTGATTCCCCTGGGGGGCTTCAAAGATCTGCTACATACCCTGGAAGGATCATCTCCTGGTTCTTGTTTGTTGTATTCTATTTATCGCCTGGCACTGTTTGCACTTGTGACTCCATGTTGTATTGTTTTGTTATTTGGTCTCAACGAGATTACCTGTATAGATAAAATAATAATGCACAGATGAGACCAGACATCATTAGCTGGTATTAAACTCCAACACCTACACTGACAGTTATTTAACCCTATGAGCCCTGAGAGGCTATTTTCAGGTTAATTTCACTACGTTTACTTTGAGCTCTTATCTCGGCCACGTCTTCGTTTAGCCGCCGTATCTTGTTTCTTTAAGAACCGCCCGGCCCACCTCCATCTGTCATCATTTATTGATGATGCTTCCAGGTGACCTGCACTCGTCTTTTGAGCCATTGCAATGAAAATCTATTATTTAGTGTTTAGTTTTCACACAAAGCGAGGTGTAATGGCCGACGAGGCAGAACTGTGCTGTAATGTCACAACCAGATTACTATGATCATTAGAAAGGCTACGCTCTGTTGTTTATTGTGATTTGTGAAGTTGGCGACTGTCAGTCTGGTGCACCACCAACAACCTCATCCTGAGCACCTCCCAGTCCAAGGAGCTGATTGTCGGCTTCAGGAGGTGCAAACCGGACATTCAGTCCATCACGATAAACGGGGACAGGGTGGAGACGGTGCCGGACTTCAGGTTCTTGGGCACCTACATCTTCTGTCCTGATGTCTTGCGCTGCCTACGAGAGCTGCTAACTCACATTTCGTTGTGCTTTCTTGTTCAATGACAGTAAAGAGATTCTGAAGTGACCAAATGCATGTGCAGCAGTAGCGGTTGTTACAGGAGGCATCTGGACGGATCGCTGTGGACGGTTCTGTCATTAGTCTGTGATTCTCAGACCCGACATGCTGCAGCTGACTGACCTACATCTGGATGTTTACTCTTCAACTACAACCAAAGAACTTTTAAATGAACATCAGTGGCTGTCATGCTTGGTTACAACACTCATTATGTTGCAGCTTGCCTCCCCGTATGTCTCCTGTTATTAAAGACAAATCCATTTATTTTGTTAAATATCCAGAAGGTTCAGTATCTGAACGCCAGCAGTGATAAATAAGATGAATCTTGTGTGGGTCATTCTGGGTCTTCTGCTGATGTTACACTCAAGAAAGGACGTTACATAAGGTGTGGATGGGTGCCGCCTGTCTGTGGGTCACGGCGTACGTTTCATGCCTGGGTGCTCTGTCTCTGGGCAGCGCTGCCTGCCAGGACGGACCCACTGAACCACTGCTCTACACTCAGGGTTCATCTCAGGCTGGAGAAACCCAGAGACACCAAGAAGCAGAAGCACACACCACAGATGTTTCTATCAAAGCCTGTGAGTGTAAAGTGGAGCAGCAGTAACGACTGATCACACCTCTGTTTGCTACTGATCTCGTTAGCGTTCTGTACTCATTTCAAAACGCGACCCGGCTGACGTTGGGCTCTCCGTCCTGGTGTTGTTACCTTGGAGGGCCTTGAAGCCCTGGAGGGGAACTCTGGAGGATCCGGTGACGAACTGCAGCAGCCGCGCTCTGCGCTCCTCGTCGAAGGACTCCACGGCTTTCCAGAACCACTTCACGATGTTGCTGTCTGGAGTGCAGTGCTTGAGCCGCGTGTTGGACTTCCAGTCGTTGATGTCGATCTTCCCCAGGCCGCATACAATCAGCTGCAGGTAGAGAAATTACGTCAGTGTGTTGGACTAAGTCAAGCTGTGTGACATCTACGTGTGAATCAGGAGACTTTAAAGTACCTCCAGCTCCTTCTCATCAAAGGCCTTGAGCAGGTGCTGGGGGATGACCTCATTGAAGCCCTTCTGCAGAGCCAAGAACTGGGCCTCTATTCCTCGCAGGAAACGCCAGTTGACGTAGAGCCGGACGTACTCTTTCTTGGTGTCCTGGGTGACGGGGATGCTTTTGCCGTTGGGCTTGAGCTCATGCTGGATGATCTCTCCGTAGGCGTTGTGTTCTACACAGAAGGTGTGGTCCAGCACACCTGTGATGTCGTTGTCCCTGGTGGCAGACGAAGATTTAAAATTACTGTTAAAGAACAAAAACCAGGCTGTTACAGCGACTGTTAGTAAACTAGAGTTAAAGTCCTGCAGCTGTGCGTCTCTGCCAACCAGTCAAGCTGTGCTTCACATCAATCGCTCCATCTGTTCCTCAGTTACGGTGCTGAACAACGGCCAGAGAAAGTTTGCTTTGTGTTGAGAAACTTTCCTATCTTTAATCAAGAGCACGGTCTTTCAATTTAAAAGCATTATTCTTTCTGTTTTCTACCTAGATTTCGTAATGCTTTCCCTCCAAACCCTCTCTCTCTCAAACCACCTCAGGTATGCTGTAGCTGCACAAACGTCCAGAGCTTCACTTTGAGTGGATCTCCTCATCAGACTGTT
The DNA here is from genome assembly GCF_000690725.1 of Stegastes partitus. Taxonomy (NCBI): domain Eukaryota; kingdom Metazoa; phylum Chordata; class Actinopteri; family Pomacentridae; genus Stegastes; species Stegastes partitus. Next base: position 451,348 of record NW_007578141.1, on the reverse strand, counting down.
GTTGTGCCAAACATCTGCTCTCAGATGTGTGCTCTCACTCTCACAGCTTTGTGAAAGAAACCCCATCAAACGTCCCCAAACAATAGGGCGCCACTGATAATGGTGACCAATGAAATCGTCACTGCGTCACTTTACTTCTTACAGTTACTGATGGTTAGTCAGTAACCAGGGTCATCCAGCCTCCAGGAAGTTATACGTGCTTCACTTATTGTCTCAGAGGACTTCTGAAGTATTTATGCTGGTGTCCCCATTTGTACTATAATAGCTACACACACTAGTAGCTGTACAGCACATGTAGGTCTTTTACTGCATCTCTTACAGTTAGTTCAGCAAACTACTCGCCAAAATTAAGCACATTTGAATAAGTAAAGACGTGCCTGGCCCAGTAATACATCCGAGATAATATGCATGGCTTTCCAGTGCAATGCAACACTGTTAGTAGGCAAAAACAACTAAATGGACGCTGAGCTGCATCTCTATTATCTTCCTTTTCAGAAGAAAATTCTTTCATAAATGCAGAAAGCAACCAGCTAAAACATGAGAGCGCTGAAAACAAAAATAACTCCTCTGAGCTCTGGTGTTTTTTATGAAACACAACCGGTGAAGTCATGTGTATAAAAATAGTGTGTTATTGATCTGTAAGCTGTGTCACAAACATTATTCCAATCTGAGCTGAAGATAAAGGCACAGAGATGAAACACAGCAGCTCGTCACGTCTCTGGGTTTGTTAAATGAAGACACGGTTTCATGTGACCTATGATTTAAAACTATATGTTGAACTCACTGAATTGATTTCAGACAAATGCACAAAAAAAAGAAAAAGAAGAAACGGTATACCAATGTTTAACCCCACAGTGAAAACACGAGCGAGCACATGGTCTGAAAACATGTGCTTAGGAGACCTCAGATGTAGAATTCATACAAAAACCCCAGGGGGCGCTGTCATCCCAGTAAGGACGGAGGTTTTCAAAATGTCTTTCTTTGACAAATGCAGATTTTTTCCCTTATATATATGTACAGGACACATCAATACTAACAACATTATAGTGGGTTATGTGTCCACACAAAGGCTCAGTCCTGTATTCTGTACGTACAGGATCCAGACGAGGCTGTTGTGCAGGTCGGGGTCAACGGACTCCATGTCGTCCAGGGTGATGGGTTTACCCAGCAGCTGTTTGTAGAACGGCAACGTGAAGCCTCCGTCGATGTAGTGGCCGTGGAACACTGCCATCCCCATGATACGGCCCACGAAGTGAAAGTATGACAAGTGCTCCTGCAGGGAGACGAAGCATTGTTCAGTAAGGAGACATCAGTGAGTCGCTCTACTGCAGACTGTAGCTAATATACACAAAACACTAGTTCCTTCCCACCAACTGGAGAGGGGCAGAAACCGTTCAGTGATGAAGTCGTGCAGGAAGACTCACAGGATTGACAGCGGAGTCGGGGTTAATCTGCAGCGTGTAGATGTCGTCGCGGGAGTACTGGAACAGGCCGTAGTACGGGTTCAGCATCTCATGCGACAGCAGATAGAGCCACTCCCTGCAGAGCACAGTGGAGAGATGGAGGGAGGGATGAAGACGAGACAGAGAGGAGAAACCAGTTACATCATCTACAGAACATACAGAGGAAGACGGCTCTGCTGATGAGACAATACCCTAAAACCAGGAAAAACAACAATTCAGTTTTATTTCTGTAGCTCAAATTCATAGCATATTGTCATCAGGTAAAGAATTTTAAACAGAGAACCCCAACAGCCCAGATGTGCCTTTGGATTCCCTGCGAGTGACGGTGCACACAACAGTGAGTAAACTGAGTGCTTTGGCTCCCTCCACAGGAGAGAGATTTCATGTCGTCTTCACGAGGCCTCCTTACCTGGCCACTCCTCCATAGTCCAGGCCCTCTTCGCCTCTGAACTTCACCATAAGCCTTTTCCACAGGTCCTTCGGCCTCATCTTCATCACCTGTCGATACGATTCCTGCAACACAGACACAAGCAGCTCGTCAATTTAGAATCACCAATTAACCTCAGCATGTTTCTAGGCTGTGGGAGGAAGCCGGAGAACCCGGAGAGAACCCACGCTGCACGGGGAGAACATGGAGACTCCACGCAGGAAGATCCCGGGACGTGACCTTCTAGCTGCGAGGCGACAGTGCTAACCACCGAGCCACCTAATCACCTTCCAATACAAACATGTCAATTTGATTATTTCTTCCAGATTAATCTTTTTTTTTGCATTATATCCTGTAAGGCCATCAATAAAATGACTTGTTAATGAATCTATAATCTAAACAAACCGGTGAACGAGGCTCTGAAGGGAAAGGACGTGAGAGGAGGGAACAGGAACCAACACAGATCCAATCAGAGGCGCGTTATCGATCATTATTGTGTGACTGCCAAGTTAATTGGAGCGCAATACATCATTTATAATGACAATGAATTGCACGTATCTTGCAATATTTCACATAACTCTGACAATAAAAGCAGCCTTTTAGTCAATTTAGGTGTCAGATGATCATTAAATTTAGTTCTGAATTTATGCTTTGTCATTTCTACACATTGAGAGGAAAAGTTTTTGAAAATTAGTTTCATCATTTCCCACTTTGGCTCGACACTAACGATGCAAATGACAAATTGACAAACATGTTGTGTCAGTTAATAAAACTGGGGCCAATTGGCAGCAGAGTCCTGAGCTTTTTTTTTTGTTGTTGCCAATCTGCAGCTACTCCTGAGCTGAAGAGAAGACCAGCCTGACTCCGGGGACGAATCACCCTCGACCCTCCTGTCTTTCGAGGCCATACAGGGTACAACAACAAACAACAACAAAAAAACCTGGGCTAAGACCTGCATGAAAACGAAGCCTAACCAGAAAGTTTGCAGCGTGCAGTGTCACGGCAGTCATTTCCAGCTGAAATCTCTCCGCCTCAATCAGCGCTCATCCCACGTGCACACGGCTCCCGGCGTCAGGGGGAGGGCTCATTTAAAGTGGATTAGGGGCAGTTATAATAAACACAGCCATAAGACTATAATAACACAGCCTCTTCTGCTGCCAGGTTCCACCGTGCCCTCCAGATAGAGCAGACAAGCGAGGGGTGCTGTGGGAGAAATGGGAATGTCTTATCTACGCCACAGAGTACACATAAAGACAGCTCTGACAGTCCACCAGCTAACACTTGCCTATTCAGTCATAATTTAATGCTTCAGCTGGTCTGGAGAAGCTATGCAGTTATGTCTCGCTCAACCTTCCACCCCCAACTCCACCATCTCCCATCCCCATCCCCCCTCTCGCTCTCACATTGAGATCAGCCAACAAAAATGTCTTCGTTCAGATTAACAGACGTGGCTGTTCCAGCACATTCCAATGCATATTTTATGAGGGTCACGCAGTCTGTTGCAGGTGTTGTTGTTCTGATGAGGGCCCTGCACCTCCTGGATGCAAGAGAAAAAAAAAAAACCTCCCCCTCTGAGATCTCGAACAAGAGGTCTGCTTTAGATTTCGAACCTTCACACATCATAGATAACCTTGTGTGTGTGTGTGTGTGAGAGGAATCCTGCTCACAGCCAGACTGCTCTGGGCAATGACCTTTATGGGAGCACACAAGAAGAACAGCGGAGAAAATCACCTCCAGAATAACTTGGACGAGGCTATAAATAACCGCACGATTACAAGCAGATCTGCAGGTATGAGAAATAATCAAATATCGTGCCGGTTTGCTTTATTTACACGCCGCAGAATTCGCTGGAGCTATTTGGAAATTGAGGGTCAACACAGATTTCTGGTGTTTACAGCTCACAGGGCCAAATGTCAACTTGCTGGCTGGAGTTTTTTGGGAAAAGTGGATCCAGTGGTTGTGCAACGTAGTCCATGTTAGATTATTTTCCTGTTTTTCTAACATCTCGTCAAGCATTTTAAGTAGTTCTGCACATGCTTTGGCTGCGACATCTGACTTTCCCTCTGGGTTAAATTATGTACCAATTTCTGAAAACCTTAAATAATGTGCCCCCCTTGTGACTTACGAGGACATCACTCCTGTCCGCACTCACCTCGAAGATCTCCTCCCGGGACACCTCGATGCGGCAGTGGCCCGCCTGAGGCTGCTGCTGGGACAGTTCCTGGCGAAGGATCTTGAGCTTCTGAACAAGGTCTCTCTTGTATTTGGGTACCGTGAGGCACTCGGCCTCCTCTGGGAGCTGACCGGGGGACACCAGAGCCTGCTGGGCCTGATCCTTCAACTGGTTCTGACGACTGATGGGCCGTGGCAGAGGAGAGGGAGAGAGACGGGCCAAGAGAAAGAGACAGAAAGACAGAGAGGGACGAGATGAAAGGCAAAAATGTTAAGTCTTAGGTGTACCAGCGTCAACTACAAACAAGCTCGCTCGTGAGAAAAAAAGTAAGCAAGCACGAGTGCAAAAACAAGAGGGAAGCCAAGAACTCAAAACACAGCGCTGTGAGAGTCAGAGTTCTCTCTCCGTCCTGTGCTGACTGCAGAGAACGAGGAGTAAACACACTGAGGTCATCTGGGAAGCACATCAAGTCAAACAGCTGCCTCAGCCCCTCACACTCACACTCACACAGCCAGACAGACAGACAGACAGACATAGGTGGAGGTGGGACTACTCGAGGTAAGACATCTCCCTTATTCACTCGCAAACAGACGCACATCTTCCTCTGCAGCTGGCAGACGCCTGGTGGTCTCTCGCACACGGGGACGGACGAACTAGAACAAGGTTTATAGAGATGCTCTGTTGCTTTTGACTCATCATGTCCAATTGAGGAAATGCAGGGTCGCCGAGGCCACCTCTCAGAGGCGTACTGGAACATTCTGACAAGTCCAACAGTTGGTTCCCACGTCGAGGAGAGAAAATACTCCGGGCTCCTGTCGTGTTTGCATATAAGTGGATCTGAAGGGAGCTTTGGAAAATGTCGCAAAACAAACTCAAGATTATGCAAATGAGGCTTGTTTGCATTTAACCGCTGCGGGGCAAATGAACCCGGCTGGTGTGTGAATGAGAGAACACTGTAATGCACCGCCAAGGTAGTAAAGCGCTGTGTAAGTGCAGAGCGTTTAGGCCGAGCAGTGACGTCAGACGTACAGACTACATCACACATGGCTGCAATAAACCGAGCACAGGAAAGACCAAAACAAAAACCAGTTGTCTGACAACCACCAGAGAACTTTGAAGAAGAACAAACAAACAAAACTTTGTCCATCTACGGGAGGAGGAGGAACGGAGAGGAATCTGTGAGGAAAGTTGTTGTTTTTCTGTCAAGTCAGCTGGTGTCGGCCATGTTTCACGCTGTCCGGAGACGAAAACAACATCTGTCATGTGAGTTCAATGTTTTCTGTGTCAGGACTAATTTAGAGAAGAGTTTTCCGTTTGCCCGTTATGCACATTAATTGTTTTTCCGTAAAATTCAGACGCTTTTATCCAAAGCGACGTACATTTGAGAGCAGATCACATTCATGCGAGGTGCTGCCTGCCATTGGGAGCAACTTTTGGGTTCAGTGTCTTGTTCAAGGACACGTCGGCTGTGGAGGGGTCGGGGATCGAACTACCAACCTCATGATTAGTGGACAACCTGCTCTACCACCTGAGCCACAGCCGCCCACAAACCCCAAACAGTACTTCATTATGAAACTGCAAGAATCCAAATCTGAAAATTCCTAATTTTGCCACCTATTTACTTGACGATACTTCAAAATGTATCACGAAGCACTCGGCTAATGTGACTGCAGCCCACGCCACACACTGGCCTACAAGATACAGGAACAATCTGCACTTTTCTGTCTGAGGTTGAGCTAAATTTAGTCAGTCAATAAAAACACTTTGACAAATTAACCCTCTAAACTCCTCACAATTGCTGGGTGGGTTTTTTTCATGACTGTGGACTCATTTTTCACTGCATCTCTATGGAAACAGCACAGAAATGTCTTAAAAATGCCAAAAATCGTAACTAGAAACAATGAAAGTTGAATTGTTTAGATTATTTTACACACACAAAAACTCCTGCAATCCAGATGTACCACATTGTTCGAGGTGCCCTCAGGTGTTACCAGTACTGGAAAAACTGGTGACTCTTCATACAGTTGATATTTTTACCACATGCTATTTGTTTTTATACTCGTTTCCTCTCCGCTCTGTGTGAACACAGCCTGCAGTTCAGCCGACAGGTCCGTGGATCGCTGCTACGTGACTGTTTGTTGGTCACAGCTGAGCCACAAACAGCTGGTTGGTTGTGTTGAGGGTCAAGGACCTGATGCACACTTGGCAAATTTTCATACGAGACGTGAAGAATTAAGCGATTTTTAAGAATTGATTTGGGTAATTTTACTGCTTATTCCTGCACGATCAGTTCAAGGACCGGTGGACAGTTTTCAAATCTGTTTATGGCTCCAATAAATGGTGTAATTCGAGGATTTTTTTTTTTAAAGATAACGCGCCTTTCAAACCTGCTGCTGAGTTTTCTGGTTCAGAGGGTTAAACATTTTCAACTGAAAAGGCACAAAAGCTTTCATTTTTTGCAGAAATTGTCCTAAGAGAGTACGCAGCAGCATATACATTTTCTTTAAGCTTTAATGTCGTGCTTTTGCCGTTTCTATCTGCCTTTGTAGAGCAGCTGAGGTTCAGCGTATTTAAACTGTTTTAATTTAAACTTCTCAGCCTTTAAAAGCATCTCTCCAAACTGTTTTCACATTCATTTCAGCGGCGAGACTGTTGGCATCGTCTGAGTTTAACGATGACAGAGGTCCCGACTCCCGTGCAGCCCGCTGGACGAAGAATACGACTTTTGAATCGGGTTTGGGAAGAAGGCCTCAGAGGGTGGTACCGTGGGGATGGAGGGGGGCACAGAACACGAACACACACAGAATCAAAAGAGCCTTTATGGGGCCGGCACTAAAGGATTATTTGCACAGTGGCCTTTTGCACTTCAGTGGGGGGTAGTAGGCATGCTCGCCCCTGAGCGGGGTCATAAACACCAGACGCTAGAGTTGAGCACAGAGGGTGGTGGTGGTGGTGGTGGTGGAGGGACACAAGCGTCCGTCTGTGTGCATGCGGAGGATGTGATGCCTGAGGTAAAATAATCACTTTCACGCCGGCTTTTATCAGGTAATTAAATTTTCAATGGAGCAAAAAAGAAAACACGGTGAGGGACAAATCCAAAGTGTCAGTCAGCTCAGTTCTCCGCCAGAGTACAGCTGTCAGGAGCTCATTTGGCTCAAGACCGCTGCTTTAAAAGCATCCACCCAACTGCCCGCACTCTGCCTCGCCACAATGACAAGTTCTGCTAACAAAGTGACTGAGTTTGGTTTCTGGTGTCTGCCCAGCAGAATCCAGTTTGGCTTTTCAATCACTTCCTGCTATCCCAGAAAGCCACAGGGCCCCATGAATCCCTTTATTTCCTGCAGACTAGACTTAGAGGGAGGGAAGGCAAGAAGAGGGGGGGAGGAGAGGAGAGGGGAGGCAGGAAGGGCAACTCTTCCGACAGCACCCAAACACTGCAGACAACTCGGAGGGTGGGAGAGCAGGCCCGGAGCATCTCTTCCTGCACTTTCGCCCGTAAATCAAACGCTCCTGCTCCGGCTCTGTTCTCCGTCCAGCTGCTGACGACGAGCACGACTCCGGCGCATGTTACCTTGAGACGCTCGCCGCAAGAGGCGAGTTGTCGCAATAAAAGCAATGTTTTGCTAAGCGACGAATCACAAACGTCTGGGAAAAAAAACTACAGCTATTTCTCAAACAGCCGCGCAGACGGGCAATCCCGCAAGCCAGCTCTTAAAACCAGACAAGGATTCGGTTACCTATTGGACAGTGACCTTGACCAGTTGGGGGGCTTGGATCCAGCAGAAGATTGCAACATCACAGGGGGAGTTTAACCAAAACCATGCTCTCAATGCTCAGGCAGTGTCTTTAGCAAATAAAAAGGGCAATAAAATATAACTTTGATGGACATGTATATATCAAACATTTTTGCGGGATGACGGCACACGAGGGGTGAAAATTTCTAAAATCCCTGACCTGATAAAAGGCAGATGTCTTGATGGAAATCCATGATATCTTTTCCAGACTTTTGTCACGAGCTACAAAGCTACTCCAAATTTAGGGCAGAAACCGTACTAAAAAGGGAATAGATCGTCGATTACATGCAAATGGAACGGACAGACGTTTGCTCAGGTTAAGCTATAGTAGTTCATAATTTATATCGGCTTCACAAATGTCGGGTCAAGGTCCGTGTGGATGGCCAGGATTTAATATTTTATATGATGTCACAATAACGCAAAGATTCTTATGCTTAGAAAATCTCCCCTGTGATAACACTTGAGGGGAAAAAAAGCAAACACATCCACCTTTTAGCTAATTATCCAACTATAATCAAAATTCTACGTATGAGGTTTTCACACATCTGTGCATAATCACGCTCAACATTAAAAACAAATGTGGCGTGCCAAGCTACATTTTTATAAGAGGGCCGTAGATGAGGGAAAAAAAAAGAAAAAGTGAAACGAATACAAAATCCTAAACACGTTCTTTGATCCATCAGAACAGGAGAAAAAAAAAAAAAAAAAGCAGAACAGGAGAAAAAAAAAAAAAAAAAGAGAAACCTGATCTGTGTGTCGATGCATTCCGTCGCTCTCGCTCTGCACGGAGAAGGAATGAGGTCAGGCGCAGGAGGCCCACCAAGGCACCCGTACGCTCCTCCACCTTCGCGGTGCAAGGACCTATGGGTAATTCTACGGCTATTGCTGCGCAGTATGTGTTTGAACAGCTGCACAAGGGAAGAAATTCTGAGCATGTGCGTCCGTGCACGCAGGCATGTACCAGGCGCAGAACCAGCACACGTGAACTCGCACAGATGGACGCGCATACATACGGCTCATTCATTGACTTGGGTATAGAATTTATGCTCCGCTTCCTGGACGTAAGACGCTCCTCAGCCACAGACACAGCAGCCTCGGTTTCCACTCCGCTATCTGATGTCTGGCCAAAGACAGCTTTGTGACGGATTGTGTGCTAAAACGCCTTTATGATCAAAACCTCTGCAGGGCTGAGGAATTTGAAATTTTGTGTGGAAAGAAAAGACTGTGGGGGAGTGCGCTGTGTATGTACTTCTGTGTGTGCCTGCAGACGTCTGCTCAGCAGAAGCGCTACGCTGAGAGCTGAACCTCTACAGGTGGCCAACACACCTTGGCACAGGATCTCTGTGTAAAACATTGACTGAGGGGCAGAAAAAGTAACCAAGTCTAAATTGATGTCTGGCGGTGTGTGTTTGTGTGTGTTCCTGTCTGCGTGTAGCGAGCAGCGTTGGCATGAAGCCGAGCCTTACCTGACATTCTGACTTTCGATGCCTCCTCGAGAACCATTAGGGCTTGGGCTACAAAGACAAAACAGGAAAGAAAACATAAATCGCTGCTTTTCTAGCATGAACCGGCGAATCTATTTCACGGTTCTTCTGGTTCGATGGTGCCGCGGTTCTTACTTGAGGACTAGATGCAGGTTAGCGGAGAGGCGCGGGTCTGTGAACTGAGTGGTTCGGTTATTGTGGTCGACGAAGTACACCCTCCCGGTGGCGGTGTTCCGGATCTCCCATCCTGGTGGTAGCGGACCCAGCTCCTCGCAGTTCACATTACTCAGATCTCTGCGGCGCAACACAGGAGCAAACACACACACAATAGAGCATCAGTACACAAGAATGTCAGAAGAACTCAGGCAGGGAAGAGACGAAAAGAGAGGCCAGGCGCTCGCATTAAACTTTAGGTATAAAACATACCAAAGGCCTGACTAACTGGACTCGAGTGGACAGCAAGATTCCGAGATGTCTGAGAAATCACTTTTATTCTATTTTATTCCTTCCTCCCATCTAAATTATTTACTGCTGCCCTGCAACCCCTTTCAGCTGGACTCCAGGGAGACTAAAAGGTTCAGAAATTACAGCAGGCTTTGCTACGCTGGCTAACTTCTCTGTTTGAGCGGGTTAAAGCCAAAGCGACTAGAGCCCCCAAACAAGTGGTGAGAGCTTGGCGGCTAACTGAGGAGCGCTCAGGAAGGCGTGGCGTGACCAGCGGCCTTCTATCTAGCGCAATAAACATGTCATCCATCACTCATGCGCTGATAAAGTGCGAGAGGGAAGCGATCGTGTTTTCCTGAGGGAGCACACTGAAGTCTGCACATGTAGATCTTGTGAATATGCATTCTTCAGGAGTATAGTAATCAATAGGACGCACGTGTCTGTGTGAGTATTGCCTAACCGCCTCCGGTCGGGCTGATTGAGACCCGTGTGCTGTTGGCCATGTGTCCCAGAGCGAGGCCTTTCAGCGGCTGTGCCAGAGGACCGAATTGCTGCGAGAAGCCCCGTGACATGGGTCTTCTCACAGCATGTCAGACTCGTAATCAGCTGCAGGTTTACGGCGAACTACAAGGGGACCGGGAATAAGACTGCCACGACACGAGCTATGGGTAGCGTCAGCTACGAGGAGCGTGAAGCACGACTGAGGAGGAGAACGGATTCTGTGGACAGCCCAATTCCCCATTCAGGAGTTTTACTATTCTACAGTGAAGATTAGGTGCAGCGAGAGAGGGTCATGTTGTATCTGTAATCCTGTGAAGAACGTACCTGGGTACTCTGGGGTCGTGCCACGTGCTGACACCTGTCTGAGTGTGGAGAAAGTAAACTTGGCCTTGCTGCGTCGTCCTTTGCTCTGCAGGAAGACATAAAAAAAAGGGGGTGAATCAAGCTCTCCGTTATGCAATGTTGTGGATCAAATTAACAAGAGCTCTCGGCCTTGGCATTAAGCGTACGCCAAATCATTAAAACATGCAGCATTTCTAGACGAAACCGAGTTTAATTCACGTGCAATGTGTTGCTCATAATGTGTCCGAGTAAGAGAGCGGTCAGACAGACGGGGATGAAAGAATGCCTGAGTCAGTGGAGATCCCACAAGGCAGCCAGGAAGAGGCAGCGGAGGGAGGAGGTGAGAGACAGGGTGAAGAACATTGGAGAGGAAAGGGAGGAGAGACGGGGGGTGGATGTCTGACTTTTCGGTTGGTGAGCTCATTCATCACAGCTTGACAGAGATATTTCCACGAAGCCGCCTGCCAGGGAGCTATTCGCTGGCATCCCTTTGGATCCGCCACCCTGCTTCAACATGAATGTAAACACGACTTTCCAAACCCGCACTCGAGCACGCTATACGTTCCCCCCTAGCAGGGTGACATCTCTTGGCTCGCGTGAGAATCGGAGCTGCTGACAGGTTCAACGTGTGCTGCCAAAGAATTAACAAAGTAAGGAGAGAGCAGAGCCTTCGTCAAGCTGCTAAAGTGGCGGCACACAGGTGACTTTTACAGTTTTATTCAGATATACCAAGACCAGTATGGAGTTACCCATGATGTGCATGTGATACTTGGCTTCAACACACGAGACCAGCAGAATGCAGCCTTACGATTATGGTTCCATTACACGGGCTGGTTATCTCATCCGCGGTGCGAGGGAAGAGGAGCTCTCTGATCCCAGCGTCGGGCCATTTTTCCAACATTTTTGCGCTGTTAGCCAAAATATTCAAACCAATTTCACAGTGAAGCCTGTCGTTCCCAAGTGATGTCAATGCCTCATAATGCTGGGCATGACGGCATCCGTTCAGACGTGTTCATAGTGATACAGTAGTGTAAACTCAAGGCTCATTTCAGGTTTATGTCGCTATCTTGGTCATATGTTGGTTGAGCCACACATGATGTTCCAACATTTGACAATAACTGCAGATTTTTTTTTAATGTTAGCCTTTATATGAAGGAAAAAGTATTTCTTATCATGAACTTGTGATGTTTTTAAATGTAGATATCCATCCATCCATCATCTCTACACCTTAATCCTCACTAGGGTCATGGGGGGCTGGAGTCTATCCCAGCTGACTCAGGGTGAAGGCAGGTTCACCTGGACAGGTAACCAGTCTATCACAGGGCTACACTTAGAGACAGACAACCAAACACACTCACATTCACACCTATGGACAATTTAGAATCACCAATTAACCTCAGCATGTTTGTGGATTGTGGGAGGAAGCCGGAGAACCCGGAGAGAACCCACGCTGCACGGGGAGAACATGGAGACTCCACGCAGAAAGATCCCGGGTGTCCTCACTGGGACGCGAACCGGCGACCTTCATAGCGACGGGTGTCAGAACAATGATGGAAGAACACTATACGACTGAAAAATACACTCTATGATAATCTATGATAATATAATGATCACACTGACAATAACATGTCTGGTTATTAACACGTCCATGCAGTGACATGTTCATGAGCACCTTAAACGAGGGATATGGATGTGGGCATACACATGAATGTACCTGCATACAGCTACAGTCATGTTTTGTCACCGACACCTCCTGATACAGTCGTTGAAAAGGTCAAGTTGTGCCGTTTCATTTGATATTTGTTCCACCGAACACTTCCAGAACAATTCAACCAAGAAGAAAGGACGTGAACTTGGACTCTAAAGGTTAATAAAGCTCGTGACAATGGCGTCATGACTTATTTTTACATGAGACCAGCATATAAACTGCTGTCAGATTAACAGAAAAGAGAGGGAGGTGCAGAGACAGAGAGCGAGAGGGGCAAAGAGAGAGACGAGCATTGTGAGGCTCGGAGCCTCCTAATCTGAGGGACTGAGGGCAAAGCTGTGATACGCTTCTATGGCTCCCAAATCCTACAGAAGATTTTACTGTGAGGATAAACAAAACTCCCTTGGGCTGTGTGGGGGATCGCAGCTTGTGTGTGTGTGTTTGCTTTTACATGAATGCGTCTGATTGTTTGACTGTGTGCAGAAAGGAGAACAGGAGGAGGGTGGAGGAGGAGGGAGGAGTGAATGGCTGCCGCCAGCTTTTAACAGCTAGATCAATTCAATTAGATTGTCTAAAATGGAGCCAGTATTTCAGGCTCCTTGCGCGGAGCTGCAGCGTCATCAGAGCAGCGCTGGACTGAATGAGGACACAGATTAGCTGGGTTACTGAGCCCAGTGTTGAGCAGGCAGCGGGGCCGAGGTGAAGCAATTAACACAACGGCGCTACAATGATGACACAGTTCACTGTCAACACGGATTTCACAGAAGATTACAAAAATACTGCACATGGTTTGTACCCGGAATAATACATCTTTTTTTCTGTGTTGAAATTAGAAAACCAGAGTCATGTGCAGTACCAGCTTCCGCTCTTTTCTTTTTTCCAGAGGCTTATCATTTATCAATTATATTATTTAGAAAAGAAAAAAAATAAAGGAGGGGGGTTATTTTTTATGCAATTTAGCTGCAGTTACTTGGACGTTGTGGTCTGATCTTAGTTAGACGTTGATTAACTGTATAAATAATCAAATTAATTCTAATTATTTTGCAGCTGAGGCCCAAACACTGAGGCCATGTGATAATCTTCTCAGCCATTCTTCCAGCAAAATGTGCGTAAATCTAACATGTAATTTGTTCATAAACGCAGCACACGTTCGGCCCGCGGTGTTTAACTTCCCACTAACCGTATCCCTCAGGAAGGTCCGGGGGCGTGTGCAGGTGGGTTCTGCTCATGTAGTTGCGATGCCTCTGCGAGCGGACCCGTCTCTCCTGGGCCCGCTGGTCGCCGTCGCTCGGTGGCAGCGCCGTGGTGGGCGTGGCGCCGTTCGTGCTGATGGGCGTGTTCTCGTCCACGATGCAGCTGAGCGGCCGGCCGGGGCTGGAGTACTCTGATGCAGGCCTGGGAGGGGGCAACAAGACGGGAGGGTGAGGGGTTAATGTAGGAAACAACAGCCAAGAAGGAGGCTGCGGGAAATTAGCACGGAAGGAAAAAAAAAAAGACATCTCTACAAACAGCAGCAAATCAATGAGCACAATCATCCTGTGCTAATTAGGAAATCCATACAAAGCAGAGCACACAGCCGAACTCATCAGGCTCGGCAAGAACTGAGCAGAAAATATGAAGGAGTGGCTGATTAACTCAAAAGAAGCATTCAGAGAGCAGGGAAGAGATGCTTCTGCTCATGTCAGTGACGTCCCTGGCTCTTCCACATCATTAAACCTCACCGTCTGCACCAGTCTGTCAGACACCTTTTATTTTTTTTGAGGAGCCCACTCCAGCGCTCTCCAGAGCTTCCCCAGTTTGGGAGCACCGAGGTCAGAGATGAGGTCTTCCATCAGGCTGCTGCTGTTTGATTTAAGAGGTCTGGGCTTGAGTTTCTGTGGGCTGCAGAGTGTACTCACCTGGTAGGCCTCTCCCACTGTGTGGTGCGTGTGATGTGGTTCAAGTACTGGATTCGTCCAGACGCGGTCCTTCTCTCCTCCCAGCTGGCAGCAGAAACATACACAGACGCAGCAGTGAGCGGACATAGTTAAGCACCCACAGAACCGTCTAGTTTCACTTCACCACATGCTAATATCATGTTCTAATATGAATTTCATATTAACGCCTCTCCTCCTTGACACAAGCATTAATTGTTTAAGATTTGCAACAAAAACAAAAACAAAAAACCTCCTCCTGAAATGACAAGAGACTTCCCCCGACTCGCTCACTCACCCATCTGGAAGATCATTGTCAAACAGCCGACTGCAGTCCACCACAGGACCTCCTGTGCCTATCCGGTCCCTCGACTGCAGGCTCACTGCAGCAACACATGGCAGACAGATGCACACACTGGTGTTACTAGACAGCAGATCACAGCGTAGGCACACATCTTTTTTCTTCTTCTTTTTATCGAAGCACAAAATGGAGCTATATATCTTTATGAGTAACAGGAAAAGGGTTCGGTTTCATCAGAGGTAAACTGGAGGGTCTGGTTAAACGAACCTGCATTTTCTTTGTTTTACTTCCACTGGAGTTATGAAATCTAATCTTGTATTTTGCAGAGAAATAATGGGCCATATTTGGCAGACTACATGTATGAGCATACGATGCGTCCACATGTGAGAAACAAAACAGGACGTGGAGGATCATTACAAGCTCTGAATATCAAAGCAAGCATGACAGAAATTACTTTATACGTGATTTATATCGTCTCTGACATCCAACTGTACTCACCAACTATCTGGCCCCGGACTGTGTCGCTGTCGTTGGGACTCAGCTTGTTCAAGTCTAGTCTCTGGTCTGCTCAGGACGGAGCAGAAAGAGGAAGCAGAGAGAGTGCAGAGGCGAAGGACAGGGAAAGAGAGAATGAACACAATCAGACAGGCAGGAAATGAGAATGAAGATGAAAGAACGAGTAAAAATAGAAAAGGAGGGGAGAAGGAGAACAAGAGAAAAGAGAGATTTATTATTTCGAGAAGGATACATGTAAACTAGCGTGAGTTCGGGCGCATTCTCCCTTCTTGGACGAGTCCCATCGCTCTGTATCATTTACATCACTCAGAGTCAATTCCTCTTCCCTCATTATCTGTCTCTCATTCTTGTGTCTGCAGACCACAGCTTGGCCGTGCCCTGGAACAGATGGTCTGGTCTGTGGAGCAGCCACGGGCTGTAAAAATCTCACTGAGCATCGGTACAGAGCGGGCTTCAGTTCAAATGTAGGGGTCAAACATTTGACAAATTTCAGTACAAAGCCTGCACTATTCCGCTCAGTCTTAGCATGGACATGAACTTCAGCCAAAGTCTGGAAACTCTTTGTCTGAACTTCTTAAAGTCTGTGGAATTTGAGAGTGAGGGAGAAAGAGAGAGATCAGGCGGAAAGGAAAAAAAAAAAAAAAAAAAAAACAGACCAAAAAAATGTCCGAGTTGCCTGCAGACATGAGAAATGCCACTATCTCCTCTCTGTTGTCTGGGTGTCATGCAGATCAGCTCAGGATGTCTGTCTAGACTAAACAGGGACCAAAACAGGCAATGGTCAAACCGTTACAAGGCTGGCCGGAGGTCAGGAGCCACAGAGAAAACAGAAAATACACACAGAGAGACAGTAAAACGTACGACGCAGGGAAGAGCTCTCACATAAAAGTGCATACACGTAAATACTTGCTCAGTCATATACACAAAGACAAGAAACATAAATACTCTGCAATTATACATAAATGTTACAGTCAACCAAAGACAGTCTGCAATTATACACAAATGCTGAAGTCAACCCTGTGCCCTCTCTCTCTGCAGCTTGCGGAGGGGACAAAATGGCAGCTGCTGCTAAATGCACACAAAAAACAAAAGAATGACAAATACACAGGAGGGGAGAGAGACCACAACAGAGAGAGCGCTACAAATCTACACTTACACTTAAATAGCTGTACAATTATGCATGTCTGCGTAAAATGACCGGTTGTCTAGATCGGCAGACGGAGATAGAGGGAGGTTAAGTCACAATGGCATTTTGTGTGTGTGTGTGTGTGTGTGTGCAGATGCTGCCAGTCTACGGAGGAGACTGCAGGGAAACCGAGGGGTGAGGAGAAGGCCAGCAGAGAAAGGAAATGCAGAGGCAAACCACTCACAGCTGTGGCACAAGGTTCAGGTTTCCTGTGTCGCTCCAGGAAAACAACAGTGTCAGGGGCTTCTAGGAAAAGTGGTGGGATTCTTTCCCGTATCTGCCGACAAGACCGCAGGGCCCACAGAGCAGGTACCAGCTCACCAGGCAGACGGACAAAAAAAAAAACCCCACGCCAGGCCGAAGCTACGACGACTGTCTGGCACGACTTACTAGGAGCCATTTGCTAAAGCCTCGGCCTCGTTTATTCAGTTAGCTTCTGACATGGGACGTTTTTACTGTAATTGCAGGGTGACGCTGATTGGCTCTTCCTGTTCTGGCGGGGGGCAGAGCGCTGACCCCTCTCACACCCTCGTCTGGCCTCTGTCAGAACTAGTGAGTGGGACAGGACACTAAATAAAGCCACTCTGCTTGGAGCATCAGACCGCCTTGATGGATGCGGCTTCGTTAGGGCTGCCGGAGTCTAATAACCGCAATTAATAACGTCATTAATGTCCTCCGATCCACCAGAGAGTAAATCAAATGACACATAAGTGGCTCACAAAAATGGAACAAACAGCATAAGTTGAGCCGTAGGATTAGTATTAAGATGGATCAGTTCCATCTAACTTCACCTCAGCCTGCTGTTGTAAAGCTGCTCTCCTTCAGGACAGCCGGCCGCTAAAGTGCAGCATTTAATTCAAAAAAATTATACAGTTCGTTAATATACAGTATCTGTGTGAACCAGTGAGAGCTCTCTGACTCTCTGTGTGTCATTAGCAGCCGACGCAACATCCAGCTAGCAGCTTCTCATTTTTAGCTGACGGCGACTTTTTCCTCTTAATTCGCCGGCAGCTGTTGCTATTGATTAAGGATAATTAATAGGACGACGTTAAAGTAGTTGCATGTTTAAAGTGGCGAAAGTGCTCACTGCAAGCTGGTGTCTGCACTCAGACAGAAGATCAATTTAGAGGGAAGATCTTCAATCAGCTGCAAGGTGGATCGGTGGTTAGCATCGTTGAATCGCAGCAAGAAGGTCGCCGGTGAGGACACCTGGGATCTTTCTGTGTGGAGTCTCCATGTTCTCCCCGTGCAGCGTGGGTTCTGTCCGGGTTCTCTGGCTTCCTCCCACAAGGTCCAAAAACATCCATCCATCATCTCTACACCTTAATCCTCACTAGGGTCATGGGGGGCTGGAGTCTATCCCAGCTGACTCAGGGTGAAGGCAGGTTCACCTGGACAGGTAACCAGTCTATCACAGGGCTACACTTAGAGACAGACAACCAAGCACACTCACATTCACACCTACGGACAATTTACAATCACCAATTAACCTCAGCATGTTTCTGGACTGTGGGAGGAACACCGGAGAACCCGGAGAGAACCCACGCTGCACGGGGAGAACATGGAGACTCCACGCAGAAAGATCCCGGGTGTCCTCACCGGGACGTGAACCGGCGACCTTCTAGCTGTGAGGCTATGGTGCTAACCATAGCATAAACACAGACAAAACATAAAAACAATAATTACAGTTGATTAAAAAAAAAGTTTAAAGACGAGTAGCTTACACTTACAGCCCGTGTCTTTAAGGCGGTTGATGGCATTGGACAGAAGGCGGACACAGCCCAGGAACCCGGCCCCTTGCTTCTTGTGAATCTTCTTGTGGTTCCACACACTGATGGTGATGGAATCTGACTTTCCGATGTATCTGAGAGGGAAGAGAGAGAGAAGGAGGTGTAATTAATAATTAAAAAAAAAAAACTAAAATGGAATCACCATGTGACTCCTGCTCGTCAAACTGAAGCGGCTAATTCGCTTTACTACGAATGTGACTCAGGATGTCTACGGGGGGCAGACGCGGGTCGGCCGTCTGCTGCCGAGTCTCCTCGTCAAGGACGCGTCACGAGACACGGTCGGGACGTGCGGGCGGAAGAGGAAGAGGAAGGCGGGGAGGATTTTCCAGCATGTGAATGTGTAACTCTGACCCTGAGCGTCTGAGGAGGAGACAAAGCGCCACAAACGGAGCGCCATCCTTTAAATCATTAATAATACTCGCCGCAGCTCCTCCTATACATCATGAAAAGTGGGACAGAGGACTGCAGGGAGAAAGACATCGCAGACATAAAATGTATTTTGATAGCAGCAGCAACACAGTTTTAACTCTGAAAAAGCAATATATAGCCTGTATATTCCTATAAAAGAGCTTCTCAGACATGGTTTTTGCTGTCCGACTCCTTTTGGTTTCTACCATTTACACGACACTTCAAGAAAAATGACCAACTTTCCCAATTTCATGAAAAGAAAAATGATTAAACTGGTTTAATTAAGAATGCAATGAGCTATAAACACTCATCAATCACGCTTGTCATGAGAGGAGGTTTGCAATATAACTTACATAATTTGAAGGTTGTTTGCCTCCAAGTAAACTATTTAGATTTTTATGAGTGAATTATTGATGAGAAGTTCAGAAATGTGCGAAGCAGTTGGCTAATGATTGCACAAATGTGGTGAAAATGAAAAACATCACATGGTAAGAAGTGACTCTACCAACAATTAACTAGCAGCACCGTAGGAATGCGCTGAGGCTCAGCAGTGTTGGTAGTTAATGTCCGTTAATTAGGATTTTTCCTGGCTCAGAGCAAACCTTCGGGGGGGTAACGATGCACGACGGTCAGATCAGTCCACGTACAATAAAAGGCAAAGTGGCTGCGTGTGCGTTTTCCTGTTGTTTAAAAACCAATTCTGCATTCGTAAATGAAACCCTAATTAACATTTTTCAATGAATTTACTCATAATTGTCGTCATTTTGGGGATTTTCCTTTGGTGCTGGGGTGCATTACCCAAACACCAAGCGCTCCTCGAGCTCAGGGAGTTGAAATATTTGACCACTCGACGGTGGCGCTTGATAAAAAGTTAAGGCTTATTCTTATCATAGATCATCCTGAGCAATGTGTGCACCAAACACACATTCAAATACTCAAACTTTAATCTCGCGGTGGCTCAAAATTCTGTCGGCTACACGTACGAGGAGACAAAACTCAAACACAGCGACCCATCCTGATCAATCGAGCAAAGAGGCTCCAAAGTCTGGCAACGCCGTCCCCCATTTCCACCATAAAATCACCAGAAAACTGTCTCACGATTGAGATGAGATCAGGATCTTGTTGTTATGAGGTCTTATTTCGTGACTGCAAGAGCTTTTCTTGCAATTAGGAGCTCTGCGTTTCATAATTACGAGACATCAAGTCATAATAATGAAATATGGAAGTCGTAATTTTGTATTTTTGTGAATGCAGCGTGCCTCCGTAGCGAACCAACGATGTGACGCTGCCATCTGTAGAGTCAGTGGCAAAAAAAATAATGCAACAGGATCGACTGCTTTGCCCATTACGCAACTAACAGACATGATCTTGTAATTACACTGCAAACAGAGAGCCAAAGACTTATAGAGAAGGAGAGACGTGTCTAGATAAAAGTCAAACTGCTTCCTGGGGCCGCGGCTGCGATCAAACCTCCGCATGTGAACCTGCCGTGGCACATCTGCTCGGGTGGGCTCCCCTCCTTCGGTCGAAAACTAATCATCTGTACGATTCGCAGAACTGCATCCCACCGTAATTATCATGCCGCTTACCAAAAGGGATATGAAACAATGGGGCTGTGAGTAAGACGTCTGGACATTTTGAGTCGATGCCAAATGCCTGTCTGGGGTGCGATGCGAGAGAGCCGCTATGTCAGACAGACGTGACGGGAGGGAAGTATTATAACCAAACCCCAGTCATCTGGATCACCCTTCCAAGTAATAAAATTCATTAGTCTGGCTACGATTTTTAATGCAGCCGTAGACAATAGCACGCACACAAACACACACACACACACGGCACAAAAGACAATGGGGAACTTGCAATAAATAGAAAAAAAGCAGCAGATCTAAAGAGTCAGATGTGCTTTCTAAACATATCCTTTAATTTAAAAGCCTGTGGTCATCAAACAGGCATCTTTGGTATGGTTTTTAGTTTTTTAATTTTCTGCACAAAGTTACCGCCAAGAACATGTGATCAAAGTGAAAGAAAAACCCTGAAGCAACACCGTGATCACAATCTGAAATGCAAATGCAGTAAAACAGCACGACTAACATTCACAACTTGGGGGCTGCAAACTCCCGTCACTCATGAAGCGGACTGAACTAAAACAGCGATAGTGAACAGCCGGTTTTTATTATTATTTAGCATTAAAAATTAAAGCAGTAACACTTTAGAGGAGTAGTTTCTAGCCAGGGGGGGCCAGGACGGACTTGGAAAGACTGAGGTTAAAGCAGATAAATAGATTAATAAGAGTTGAAACGCACACAAAATGGTCGGATTAAACACACAAGAAAAGCAGCTTGCAAGTGAGTATAGCTAACTGATAAAAAGCTAATGAATAAACGGATAATAGGGCTTTGAGTAGCAGATAAGCAACTGAAACAGCTTAAAATAATGAATAAACTGCTAGAATAATTAGTCGTATTGTGGCTAAACAACTGAAAGCAATAGATAAATCGCTAACATCCGCTGTTATACAATTAATAGGAACATAATGTACTCCATAATCCTGTTTCAACGCGTTTGTTGATGAAGAGGTGCCTGAGATCAGCTGACAGAGCTATGTAGACGGGCTACGTCTGCCGGGGAAAGGTCAGGAACTCCAGCTCTGTAAAGATTAACACGAACCGTGATCAGCGGTGGAGCGAGGCTGACTGGGCCCATTCATCACCTTTTGAAAGGAAAGCGGTCTAAAGCGCGTCGAGTGGAGCTGGATTTATTAAACGCTGCAGAGACGCATATTATAAATGGAGACACACTCTCCGGTTGTTGATTAGACCCTTAAAAAGTGTTTTTCCATGAAAGAATCCCTTCCTGCCTTTAAAGTGTTTAGATGGAAATCGACTCTTTCTTAAGGATGTGAAGATCTACCTCATCACTGTCTTTCCTCACCCACCAAGTCTCAAACACTGCAAGTTGTGATAATTGAATAATGCAGCTGGAAAACACACACTGAGAAAGAATAACGATATAGAAAGTTGACAGGGTTGGTTCCTCAGGTCATCGTATCATCAGTACGCTGCAGCTCAACCAACTCCTGAATTCGCTCA